>NC_081415.1:372112969-372139508 GCF_030272615.1 Cryptomeria japonica
TGTTTATTGTGCTATGTCACATGATATATATTGGCTATTCCCACAGCTTGTGTGAGATTTCATTAACATTTTATCTTTATAAATAAATAATATATTTCATGAAAATGTTTTATTCATGTATATCTCTTTCGGTTTAAACAATTGCACATTTGAAATATGAAACTTATGGCATACATGTTTATTTATAAAGATAATGAAAGTTGAAAAAAAATTGTGTACCTTTCTTCAAAATGCAACGTATATGGCCTATAACAGGTCACCAATTTTAGCAGTAGTGAAAATTTGGTAACAACTATGTTACTTGGAAACATTTGTTTTAGGGCGAGTCCTGGAACAATCAACATATTACTTTTCAAAACCACTTCCCTTGGTTCTGCTAGAGTGACATATAATCATCTAATTTTATTTCTTTGAAGTTTTGAGAAATAACCTCCTCACTCTTGGATTCATCCACAGCCATGAGGTTCATCTGCTTCGTTTCCTCAAACTCCTTCATTTTTATTTTCATCAAAAAATATTTGAACTCTGGTGTATGGATGAATTCATCATCCTATATGAACTTCATCATTATTTCCACCCTCTCATCAACATGATTTACTATCTCCACCCCTTCTTCCATTTGTGCTTCATAGCCATGTGTCTCCTCTTTATATCTAGGTGGAGCCATATGTGATTGTTCCACCCCTTCATCACCCTTCAAAGCCCTTAATGCATTGATGGCCTGATCAGTGTCACCTTCTCCTTCCAATTATTCATAGGGTACAAGGGGGTCTAGATCATCTACTTTTTTCTTTTTGGATGGGGGGAAAGTAGGAGAAGTCTCTTGTATAGATTCATCATCAGATACATCATGGAGAATAACCCCTTGGGGTTTCTTTGGTGGAGATCCATCGCTTGTTGATTTCCCATAAATTCGCTCAAATTTGTCTAAACACAACTGAATTATTCTCAACTCATATGTTTGTTCATTAAAAACTCCAGGGAAGCTAGGGTCCCTTTTCTTCTTGTCTTCTTCTAATCTTGCTATAATATGACACTTTTTTCTTCTCTACACAATATCTTGAAATTATATATAATTTCTAATCAAATCCTCTTGAATTAGTACCTCATGTGAAACTATTTTTACAAAAGAACCAATGTGATATTCAGGATCACATACTTTCTCCTTGTCAGATTTTAGAGAGTAATTGGTCTTCAAGTAGCCCTACAATCTTCTAACATATTTGAGCCAATGTAAAAATTTGCACATGCAGTAACATGGGGTAAGAATGTCTCCTTCTTTTTTTCTCTATTAATTCCTTTTCAAGCCATAACATTTGTCATATAAATTCTAAAAATGCAAGTTTGTCTGATACAAATAGGGGTAACAAGTGAGGAGTTTGAGGGCACCCATACACTCTAATGATAGTATTCTCTCCCATGTAAAACTAGTCAGAAAAATTATGAGTATGCCCCTTTTCAGGATCATAGGCCAATGGTCCTAACACTCTCCTCGGATCCAGTGAAAATATTTCAACCCGATGGTTAAGGGAACCAAAAATCATGATGACAAATGAATCATGAAAAAAATTGTAATCAAAACTGCACCAGTAGCCTGTTGCCATTAAATTCTACCATTCCTAATTTTATCTTCTAGTTGAAAAATTGTTTGTTATGATATAGGATTAAACAACACAATAAGGAATAGTCGCAAAAGTCACAACTTTTCTTCTCCTTCCAAGACACCAGTTGATCATGAATTTTCCTTTCTATTTCTGATGCAAAGTCAAACTCTAGGTTTACTTCTGAATTTTGGAATATCATAACCATGTACATTAATGATACTATAATTTTAGCCCTGGCATCTTCTCCCAACACCTGACATAAATCAAAGTATGTCCTTTGGAAGTACACAAGGAAATCATCCACAAGAAAGGGCTCATTGCCTAAAATTACCACAAGTTATTGATCATACCCCTCAATTGGTAATGTGGAAGCTCATCCTTCCTATTTTTTTTTCTTAATCTTGTATAATCAATGTCAAATTTCTCTAGGTCAACCTTGGTTAGTGCATGTTTGTTTAGCATAAAGCAGTCAAAATGGCTGATTTTGCGACCACTAGCAAGGGGTTTCCACTAGGCATTCTGATAGTTTTGGTTACAGGGTGATAATTATCTACTAACACTTGAATCAATTCAATGTCTATGAAGATATTAGGCACTATTAATTTTGCAACATCAAGGGTCCAAGGATTCAACGCAAGAACCTTCCCATCTCTATTTTTATAAAAGTACTAGAATAAATTCCTCCCTGTTATGGGCATTATGACATCCCGACAACCCTCTAGCTTATCCTTGAACACATTTTTGGCTCTGGTGTCTACAAACCCAAGCAATGCATCTAGTAATGATTTCTAAATTATCCTCTTAGCTAGGTTTGATGTCCTATGTTTTCTTTCGGATATTTCACCCCCTTTTGAACCTTCACCTTCCCTAGATTCTTCCTTCTTGCTAGGCATCTTGTTTTTATTGTCCCTATCGGAAAATCAATTGAATTATGTAAATTTTGCAGCTTGAGAAGTAATGGAGTACTTACTTGTAGCTATCGCAGGTGATTTTGGATTATTCTTTCCTGTTGCAGAGCTTACTTTGTATAATTCTTTTTCTTGGAATGAAAAAATTCAAGCGAAAAAATTGATTATTATAGTGACTCTTGAGGTCTTTTCTGCATTTAATTCATGTGTGCCATTAATAGCTCTACCACCCTTTTCAAAAATTTGATTTATGACAATGCTAATGTCACCCTCAACTTGCCTTGGCTAACTTTTTTCGCAGTATCACAAACCCTTTTTATTATTTTTGTTTCACTGTTGTGAAATAGCAATGGTAATTATCACTATATCACAACTCTCGTTTCCCTTTTATTTTAGCTCCCTATGATATGGCAGTATTAAGTCTTACTGTTATCACTATATCACAACATTATTCTTTGTTAGTTATATCCACCTCATGATCTGGAGATAGTTCACTAAGTCATCACTGAATCACATTCTTTTGAACCCCTTAATTACTTTCATTAGTGATACCGCAATAACACTTTAAGTTATCCGGTGATCGCTATATCACTATGCCTTTTCTTTATCATTAATCCTTCCTTGCAATAAAGAGATACTTTACTACCTTGACTCCATTTATCGTTGTTTCGTAGACTACTCAATATGATAGAGCATGGATCTCGTGAAATAGCGATACCTTTGTAAACTTTATTTCTTTTGTCGCCATTTTGCAAGCCATTTTATATAATAGAAAATGTGTGCTACGAAATAGTGATACCTTTTGACCTTTGTTTTTACCATCACTATTTTAGAGATAGTTGAATACAATAGAGTATGGGTCTCACAGAACAGCGATACCTTTTTAAACTTTGTTTCCTTCATCGATGTTTCACAAGCAACTTGATACAATAAAATAATGACCCTGTGAAATATCGACATTTCATGACATTACTATATGATGATCCAATCGAGATGATGGATGGGGTATATAGATAGTTCAAGGAAAATTGTGGGGAGTATTCAAAAAAAAATTAACTAATAAATAAGGATTTCAAAAATGATACAATTCTTTTATGGGGTTTATTTACGACTCAACATTTGATTTGTTATCAAGTCCTTAGTGCTAACTTGTTGGATTTTTAGGCTAGAAAACACATTGTATTATGACAAACAAGAAACCCAACTTGTGGACACACATAACTCCAATCTTATTGATATGCACAATAAGGGAAAATTATTTAAGGACACCATAACTATGTAAGGGATGCAAATTTTTGGAGGTTTCAACACTTCCAACCTTTCAAAATGCATCATGTTTTTTGCACAATGGAAAACTAATGTGTTTTCTATTCGGTTGCCTATGTTATCAACCCATTGGTTGAAATTTTTTCCCGCTTTTCCTTGTTTCCCACATGCATCCACCTAACCGCATTGTCCATGTAACTTTGACTACAAAAGCCAAAAACAACTTCCACTACTTCCCACATAAGCCAAACAAACCCTTTTCTACCCCTCTGCTAGCTAACGTAACCACCTCTCTTTCTATGCATGGGGTATGCTATTTCATTAATCTTACATGTCATTCCTTGGTACAACTTGTGTTTTTTGTATGGAGAATAGTCAAGTCCCTCCTTTTGAAGTAGGATGTACTTGTTGTTCTCATTTTTGGCAATGTCACAAAAACAGGATAACCCCTACAAATTTTGTCCAATTTGTAGTCCATGTGCTCTAAGCATGCTTTTTGAGGTAGTCTTTATTCCCCCTCATGCATGGTTTAGGACGCTTGATTCTTGATTCGGAGGTTCTATTCCTTTTTTGGGTTTTTTAAGTTAGTTTTTGTGTTTTAGTGTAAATCAGGTTCACAAACCCGAATTACACCTCTTTCTTGCACACAAGTGTAAATCAAGGTTACAAATCTGAATTAAAATTACCTTCAAAATTGTATAGTGAGGTGCAAATCAAGTTTGTAACCCTGATTTAAACCACTTCATAGCCATTTGAAAACTCATATTAGGTGTAGGTTGGGTTTATAGACCCAAACTACACCTAAGGCTTAAAAAAATCTAAATCACACCTATTTTGGTGTAAGGCGGGGTTACGACGCCGACTTACATTGAGTCCTTCCCTTTCGGTGTAAGTCGGGGTTGTAACCCTGCCTTACACCAACACCAATACACAAGGAAAATGGTGTATATCGAGGTCATAGCCTCGATCTACACCAAGTCTCCCCTTCGCGGTGTATATTGGGGTTGTAACCCCAATCTACACCAAGCCCCTCCTTCATGGTGTATGGCGGGGTTATAACCCCGACATGCACCAAGCCCAATGTTTCTTCCTTTGGTATTTTTTGTCTAGCTCCAAGAATTCTTCAATATCCATTCCTACAACTCCATTTCAAACATCAAATTCCATATACTAGGACCTTAGAGTTTTAAAGTAGGAGCTACCAAGCAAGGACATGAAGACTCTATTGGTGAAGAATATTGGAAACAAGATGAGGCTCTAGATACTTTGTCATTTTTATGCATCTCTAGTTTAGTGGAATTTTGTAGTTCCAATTGACACTTTAGGTGTCATTTTGTATATACACTTTTGCAACTAGAATGTGCACAAGTCCTAAATCAAGTAGGACTCACTTTTGACTTAGTCATAGTTTTTTGTAGCTTTCTTAGATTATCTCATTGCACCTCTCCTATATATATGAGGGTGCTCATTGTAATTTTCATCTTTAATTTTATGCAACAAAACTTTTCCGAAGTAAAGATCAAAGTGAAACTTTGAGTTCATATTGTTATTTTGCAAACTTGATCAAATAAGAAGACATATTTGGAATTTAGACTTTCTATTGGATTGATTGTGGTTTATGGTTAGAGTGTTCTTGTATCATTCTTATTAAATCTTTTATCGATTGAGTAAAAGAATTGTGGAAAAGTATTATTAAAGACTAGAACAAGTTTTGATTTGTAAACTTTTTGTTACATTTTAAATAGAATTAGAAATTAGTATAAGAGATAGTGAATTGAAGACTTTGAGCTTCATTTTTTTATTTCTAGAAAAGATTATAAAAATTGTAATTAGATATCAAGACAAAGACTTTCTTCTTTGCTTTGTTATCTTGGTAAAATATCATGGGTTACAAAAGTTATTTGTAAGTAAAAGGTTAATAGGATCATAGTGATTGTAAGACTTTGTGCTTGAACATTGTTTTCCTCTCGAAGAAGAAGCAACGAAGGACTTTGTGCCTTCACAAAAAATTTGCTTCTTTTATTTGTATTTTTCATTCACATGCTCTGAGTTATTTTATAGTAGCTTAAAGTTCTATTAATCATTACTGCTCCAAATTGTAACTTATTTTCTAAAAAAAAAAAAGAAGAGAAAAGAATAACATTTATTCTAAAAAGAGAATAGGATGATGTATCTGTTGGTATTTTGGTATGGTTTTGTCATTGATGTCAACACCTGCTAAATACACCTACTTTGGAGATCCAACAACATTCACCGGCAATCAATAAACTGTTCAAACAATCACCGGTATATGGTTAACCGATAGGATATAATGTTCACCGGTACCTGCAATGACATGGAAGACACTTGGTAATGTCGAAGACATCATTTGGACACTTTTCCTTGATGTAATATCATTGGTATATTCTTATTTGCATATTTGCTTTTACTGGCAAATAGGTCTAGATTATCTAGGGTTACACCGGCAAGTTTATCTTTTCCAGATCAGCATGGAACGCTATGGAGATGATTTATTATTGTTATAAAAGCATTAAGTCGACATGTTCAATCGGTTATTGCATTGGATATTGTACTATTTGTAAAAAAATTTATTGTAATATCTTGTAGAGCCGACCTACTAAAATTGGTCTTAGGGTATGGTATAAATGTAAGATCTTATTAGTAAGATCATGTGTGGAATGTGAAAAAGATTTAAAGAAGGATATATGCAAGATCAAGCAGAGATATACATGAAGACATCATTTGAAGGTGAAGTTAGGTTTTTGTAGAAGCATATCAGCATTACACCGGTATTGAATCCAACATATGAAGATGTTATTTTGTGCAGTACATTCTCATTTGGATTTAACCATCCAACTGTAGTCAGTGTGACTCCTATTTGTGTTTGAGCAGTGAGCTCTTGGCTGTTGGCCTTTCTGCATGTGCAAACCCCTCTTTGTACACTTACTATCTGTAGTAGTATCATCTGATTGTGGGTAAGGTTTCCTGCCTTGGTTTTTCCCCTTACAGGGTTTTCACATACAAATATTTGTGTCATGTGTTGTGTTTGACTTTGTGCTTATGTTTCATGCATTAATTCTTACCGGTTCAGCATTTCCTATTAACACTGTCTTACCGGTAATAAGCATTAAGTTGGTTAATAAGATTTTGGTTTAAATTTATTAGACAATTGATTCACCCCCCCCCCCTCTCAGTTGTCCTCGGGACCTACAGTATCACCGAAGTTTAGATTAGAAATCACATTTTGTATTTTGTTCTAAATAAAAGAGAGTAGTGAGAAAAAATGGAGAGCCTTCTCTTATAATTAAGAGAGATTTAATCTTACATACTGTGGCTGAAACCACAATTTTGTGAACTTCTCTAGTTTACAAAATTTTCACCCAATAGTACCTACATATTTTTGAACTCTACTTATATTTTAAACTGCTTTGAACTTGAGGAGATAACATACAAAAAATTTCAACTTTTTAGACCACACAAAACATGACCATTGCACTATAATTGGTAGTACTAGAATTAATTAAAAATAGGAAGAGTTTGATGTGAAAGGCAAGCTTTTGATTCCCAAAAGTGAAGCCATTTAACCCATCGTTTTGTCTATTAGATTTCATTCATTTTTAATCTCAATAATTCATTCATTCTACTATAAAATCCTTCTTTCTCATAACTTTGTGTTTTACTTTAATGGTAATGGAAAGGATTTTAACAACCTTTGATACCTCTTGTAACTTCATTTCAGTTCAATTTTTGTGCTTTTTTTCTTATGGATTTCAAATTTGCAAGGTCCTTTGATGATTCCTTGGGAAACTAACCCATAGAAAGAGGATTATGAGCTCTGGAATAGACTAAAGGTTGATTTATAATTTTTTTCCAAAAATATGATTCACTCATTTCTCCATTTTATTCAACAATAGACGCATTGCCTCAAGTTCATTCCTATAAATGTTACAAATAATAGTTATGAAGAAGTCACTAGTGAGGAGGGACCTCAAAGAGATCAGTCCAAACCAGACAGCAAGAGTAAACACAAGGAAAAACACAGATATGGTGGAGGAAATGCAAAACAGATAGTTTTATTGCATGAAATTTGATTACATCCAACTAGTAACAACTGGGTTACAATATACCGACACACAGGCCTGGTAGAATAGGTCACACCAGGACCTTGAATCGAAAGATCTATCTTCTAGGCACAGTCTATCTATCTGGTTCTTCTTAATTCTCTTCTTGATTACATTCTAAAGTATGATTATATATATATATATATATGATTATATATATATATAATCATATATATATATATATATATATATATATATATCGATCCAAAGGATCTGGTCAGCCCCAAAAAGGATCAAAACCCGAAGAACAAGACCTAACGTGCAAAATGAACAAGGTCAGCCTCCACCAAGATATTCCTCTGGAAAATCCAAAGGATGAAACGTAGAAGGTCGGCCACACACCAAGAAACATCGAGATCAATGACCAAGGCTTCACAAGCTTCTAAATGGGTTCCAGTGGATCACCAGAATAGGTCTCAGGCAACTGGTAACAAGAAACTGTCAAGGAAACCAATAGCGATATCTTGCCAGAAAGTGATCCAGATGAGATGCGGTTTGAAAGAAATAAAGATGATCAAGTCTTCAAGTAGTATCCAACTCCACAGGATCCGATGAGGCAAAACTGGTACACACATATTGGAAAAATGAAACTGCAAACAAAATAGAAAGGAAATGTTTTTGGTTGATGCAATATTGTTGTGAACTGGGGATGCTCTTGCATCAGACAGTCGGGGTTAAAGAAAAAGTGAGACTCTCACTTTGCTGGGGCTAGAGGGAAACCAAGGTGGTCTACCTCTGCCTAAGAAATCTAAGATGAATCTTCAATTGGTCTGCTCCTCTATTTCAAAAGTTATTCTTTGTACTGACTATTTTGGGAACTACGCCCAATCGTACTATCCAAAATCTCTTCAATCTGATCTAGTTCCTTCCGAGGCAATTGTTTCTCAAGGTCTGCAACACTGTCCTCACTGAATTCTGGTTCAAGGTACTCATGAGGATTTTCAATATTGAATATAGGTGAAATAAATAGACTATCTAGTAGCTCTACTTCATATGCATTGCCGGAACTGAACTTGCTCAAAATCTTACAGGGTCCAAACTTCTTCATTTGCAACTTATTATAAGTTCCAACCAAGAATCTATCTTTTCTCAAGTATACCATAACTTCATCGCCAACTTCAAATTACTTATGTCTCCTCTTCTCATCTGCCTTCTTCTTATATTTGCTATTCATTTTTTCCAAATGTTGCTTAACCTGAATGTGCAATGTTGTCATGTGATCTGCAAAATCTTTTACTTCTGAACAATTCCAGCCTTCACTGCTAATGTCTCTCAATTCTGCTATTCCTCTGGGATGCACTTTAGTAACAATCTCAAAAGGTGTTTTTCTGGTACTTCTATTCACTGAATTGTTATAGGCAAACTCTTCTTGTGCAAGGATCAAATCCCAACTTTCAGTTTTATCTCCCACTAAACAAGTACTTTTGTTTGTTCATCAGTTTGTGGGTGAAAAGTAGAACTGAACTTCAAATGTCTTCATCTTCTTCCAAAGTTTTCTCCAAAAATAGCCAACAAACTTAGTGTCTCTGTCTGAAACTATGCTCTTAGGTAATCCATGCAATCTCACCACTTCCTTGAAAAATAGGTCTGTTACATGCAATGCATCTGATGTCTTCTTACAAGGTATGAAATGAGCCATCTTTGAAAATATATCCACTACCACAAATATAGAATCATTCCCTCTCAGTGTCTTAGGCAATCCAAGTACAAAATCCATGCTTATATCCTCTCAAGGTCTTACCGATACTGTCATAGGTTTATACAATCCCGCATTCTGACTACTACCTTTTGTAGCTTGATAGACTGTACAACTTTGCACATATATCTTAACATCCTTATGAATCTGGGGCCAAAAGTAAATCTCACTCACTAATGAAACTATTTTATCAATGCCAAAATGTCCAACTAAACCTCCACTATGCTTTTGTTTGATTAGGTTCTCTCTCATGGAACTCTTTGGTATGCATAACTAAACTCCCCTAAATAACATCCCATCTTGAATGAAATAATCCAACCATTTTCTTCTATCAACCCTAACCGGTTCTCTATATGCTTTCCAAGGTTCTACAAAATCTAGGTCTTCACCATACAAGGTCTTCAAATCTTCAAAACCTAATACTGTCACTCTCATCTCTGTCAAAAAAATCTTCCTACTCAATGCATCAACAACTTTGTTAGATTTACCACTTCTATGATTCAACACAAAGGTGTAACTCTGCAAAAATTCTACCCATCTCATATGTCTCTGATTCAACTTACTTTGACTATTCAAATACTGCTAATCTTGATGATCTGTATACAATACAAACTCCTTAGGCAACAACTAGTGTCTCCATTTCTTCAAGGCTTGAATTATGGCAAAAAATTCCTAATCATAAACTGAATATCTCTTCCGGGCATCATTAAATCTCTCACTGAAATTTTCTACTGCTCTCCCTTCTTGACTCAAAAATGTTCATATTGTTGTTCCACATGCATCACAATCCACTTGAAATGCCTTATTGAAATCCGGTAAAGCCAATGCAGGCTGCTCAGTCACTTTCTGCTTCAAAAATTCAAAAAATTTGTTTGCTCTGGTGGTCCACTTGAATTCCTTTTGATCTCCCCTCATGGTCTCAATCATAGGGTTACAAACTGAACTGAAATTTTTGATAAACTTCCGGTAAAAACTAGCCAATCCATGAAATGATCTTACCTCTCCAATTCTTTCTGGTGTACGCCACTCAACAATGGCTTTCACTTTCTCAGGGTCCATCTTCAAACCATCCTCAGATATCACAAAGCCCAAATAGACTAACTCATCCTTCATGAAATTTCACTTCTTAATATTGATCAGCAAGTTCTCTTCTCTCAACCTCTGCAAAACTTGTCTTAATTGCAACAAATGATCCTCGTTTTTTCTAGTGGAAATCAGAATGTCATCTAGATACACAATAACAAACTTATCCAAGAATTTCTTCAATACCTCATTCATTAGCCTCATGAAAGTACTCGATGCATTAGTCAATCCAAAAGGCATCACTAACCATTCATAGAGTCCTTCACTTGTCTTCCACTCATCACCTTCTCTAATCCTGATTTGATGATATCTACTCTTCAAATCTCTTTGTAAAATATTTTGGTCCATTCAAATAGTCCATTATGTCATCCATCCTAGGCAAAGGAAACCAGTATTTCACTGTGATCTTGTTTATTTCTCTTGAATAGGTACACATCCTCCATTCTCCATTCTTCTTCAGTGCTAATATTGTTGGCATTGCACAAGGGCTCAGACTCTCCCTAATCAAACCTTTCCTCAAAAGATCCAACACTTGTCTCTGTCGGTGTCAAACTAGCTTTGAGAACTAAGTCCATGCAATGACTAATACTTCTAATAGGTGGCAATCCATCAGGTACATTATCTGAAATGATATCCTCATATTCTGTTAGCAAATCTCTTATCTCTGTCGGGTGTTCTCCTTCGGGTTCTAGTCTCTCAACCTTCTTAGGAATTAAGGAAAAACACACATTCTCATGTCTCAGTCCATCCATGAATTTCCTTCCATCTACTAAACAAATTCTGGCATTTGTATAGACTTCACTCTTCAAAGGTTCCTCCCAAGGTAACAAGGTTTTCTTCATCCCATTGGCCACAATAGTGTATGTGTTCTTCCTCCCATCATGTATTGCTTGTCTATCAAACTACCAAGGTCTTCCCAACAAAAGATGACAAATATCCATAGGCATAATATCACACAAAAATTCATCATGATAATTCCCAATTTTCAATTTTACTAAACACTGCTCACTTACTAACAACTTCTGTTCATCCTCAATCCATGCTATCTGGTAAGGATTAGGGTGTTTCAATCTCTCCAATTTCAAATTATTCACCATCTCCTCTGAAACAAGATTATTTGAACTACCACTATCAATAACAACTTTACAACACTTACTGGATACCTTACATCTGGTCTTGAATAGGTTCTTCCTCTGCAAGGGGTCTTCATCTTCTCTAGTATGACACAAAGCTCTCCCCATCATCAACAGTTCTCCATCTTCTGGTTTATTGTTTGATCTGGTGGGGTTTTCTTCCACCATTGTTTCTCTTTCGATGGCCTTTGTCCTCTTACATTCAAATGCACGGTGTCCTTCTCCTCCACAATTAAAGCATGTTCCTCTAAATGTCCTCATGTCTTGTCTTCCAAAGTTCTCATTCCGATAACCATCCGGTTCTCTCCTCCAGTAGAAATTTCTATCATCCTTCTGATATGAATTGCCTTCTTTTCTTACTTCCTTGTCCTTGTTTTGATCTGCAGTTGTTCCTCTTCCTCTAGTATATCCTCTTTCTCCTTGAAATCTTCCTCCGGTAAACCTTCCACCTCTACCTCTCTGTCTCTACTCATGTCTTTTGTTCAATTTCTCTTCAACCTTTATTGCATACTAGTAAGGTTCTTCAACACTCTCTAGTTTGATCATACTTAGTGTATCTTGTATAGACATCCGCAATTTGTTCAAATATATTGCAATATGTTCAACTTCATCATCAACAAGTCCGGATCTGATGTTCAATTTGTAAAATGCTTTAGTGTACTCCTTCACACTAAATTCTTTCTGTCTCAGATTTTACAACTTTCGGAACAAATCCACTTGATAATTAATCGGGACAAACTTTGATTTTAACTTAGGAATCATCCTATCCCATGTCTTAATATTTTCTTTACCTCTTCTTTGTCTATCAACTTGCAAATTCTCCCACTAAAGAGATGCATGACCTTTCAACTGGGTACAAACATATTTCACCTTCCTCTCTTCTACAGTGTTTTCAAAATCAAAATAATTCTCCACCTCCAAGATCCAATCCATCAATTCATCTGAATCTAACTTCCCATCATATTCTGGTGGGTAAAATGAGGTTTAGTGTTCTCCCTAGTCAAAACCCTTAAAAGACTGTCTTCATCTAGATCAACTGCCAGTAGGTTCACTTGTTCTATCGAGGCTTCTTCTCCTTCAACTTCACTTACATCTTCAATATGTCGGCCTCTTCTTTGGGCTGTCTCAACAGCTTCTAACTAGGCTGCTATTCCTCACAACATCTTCATTACACTAGGGTCTACATTCCCGTGTGCTCCACCATTCCTAGTTCCTCTTTGCTCCATTGATTCACACTAGTCCTCTACAATTGTAGGTTGGATCCACAATCTGCCACCCTACAACAAAAATTCAGGACACGCAACCTCCAAAATGAAACTTCACTCTGATACCACTTGAAGCATTCACCGGAGAGGAGGGACCTCAAGGAGATCAGTCCAAACCAGTCAGCAAGAGTAAACACAATGGAAACACATAGATATGATGGAGGCAATGCAGAACAAATACTTTTATTGCATGAATTTGATTACATCCTACCAGTAACAATTGGGTTACAACATACTGACACACAAGACTAGTAGAATAGGTCACACTGAGACCTTGAATTGAAAGATCTATCTTCTAGGAATAGTCTATCTATTTGATACTTCTTAAGTCTCTTCTTGACTACATTCTAAAGCATGATTATAAATATATATATATTGATACAAAGGATCCGGTCGGCCCAAAAAAGGATCGAAACCCGAAGAACAAGACCTAATGTGCAAAATGAACAAGGTCGGCCTCCACCAAGAGATTCCTCTAGAAAATCCAAAGGATGAAACATAGAAGGTCGGCGACATGCCAATAAACATCAAGATCAACGGCCAAGGCTCCGCAAGCTTCAGAATGAGTTCTGGTAGATCACCAGAATAGGTCTCGGGCAACCGATAACAAAAGAACAACTGGTAACAAGAAACCATCAAGGAAACCAGTAGCGATATCTTGTCAAAAAGTGATCCAAATGAGATGCGATTTGAAAGCTAGAAAGATGACCAAGTCTTCAAGTAGAATCCAACTCCATAGGATTTGGTGAGCCAAAACCGGGACACACAGAAAGGAAAATTGAAACTACAAACAAAATAGAAAGGAAATGTTTTTGGTTGATGCAAGATTGTTATGAACTGGGGATGCTTCTGCATCAAATTATTTTTAGGTAGAGTAGTTGATGATTGTAGTTATACTAGTGGAAAGATAAATCATTAATGTAGGTCATTAGTCATCTAGTTGATTGTTCTTTGTGATGTGGTACAAGAGCACCCGGCGTCTCAATATATCCTTGTGAGGGCTTTAGTATTGTTTTGGTTGTAATAAGGTCCTATGGACCATTTTATGTCATTTTCAATCATTTACAATCAATTCGTTTCAATTGTAAGGTCTTTGACTCAATTTGGGTCTTGTAGTCCTACAAGGTCCTGATTGGGTCAACCTTGGTCAAACCATTCAAAGGATGTCCAAAATGGTTGTAGATGTTGTTTTTGGTCTAATATGATCCATTTTTATGTGGATCAATGGTCAGGGTCATGTCTGGAGTCATACTGATGTAATGGTTAAAAGTTGTCAAAAATGTTGTAAATGTTGCTATGAAACTTTACAACATTAACACTTTGAAATTAGGTCGGGGATAGTTGGGAAGACCATCCTCATGATTTATAAGGTCTCTTGTGGGTCAAGGCCAAGTTGTTGGATAATTTTAGAGAGAAAGCAATACTAAAAACTTTGATTTCCTATATTTTTTACTGTCTTTTCTCTATTCCCGTGATCAGTACTGAATTGTATGACACTGTAAGGGCATGAGGGTCACATAGTCTGATAGAGGGGAGAGTTACATACCTTTTGGAATTTATTTTGTGCAAAACCATTAATAATTGAGGGATATATTGAACATTTTCTAAAAGTGGTCTAAAAACCCTCCTTATATAGGGTTTGGTCAATAAAAGGATGATTTCTCCACATTCCATCTGGGTTAGAACATGAAACCTAGTGTAATGTTCATTCTCTATGTTTTATTTGATATTTTTAAGGTTGGATGGAAGGAGAATGAGTTTGGAGGGAGATATTTGAAACCCTAGGCCTGACATCTCTATGTGACAGGCCTAGGAAAGTTGACTAAAGGTTGCAAATGACAGTGTTGAGTGAAAAGGTGAATCATAGGACATCCAAAATTGGTGGAAAGAACACTATGGGGATAGAATATAAGTGTTTGTAACCTTGGGTGGGTGCTTGTATTAATCCTTGGTGTACTTCCTTGGAAATGGGGTCTAATTACAAGTCTAAAACTGTGACAGCCTTAGGACAGTCCTAAGTTCTCACAAATAATCTTTGTGAAACTCTCGAGTTGTCATCCTTATTGAAATAAACCCATATTTGTTTCCATTAGGTGTCCATTGATGGTTTATTCTTTTTTTTAGTACAATATCTACATGAAAGGCTACTAGACCTAGGTGCACTGTGAGGAAGAAGTCACCTTGAAATTGGTTCCCAAGCAATGTCATTGTTGAAACAAGTTGTATTTGGGGTTGTGTTAGTGTATTGAATATGTCCATGTCAATCATCTCTTGGAGTCAAAAATTTAACCCTCTACTACCCCTAGAAGTTCATTTTCCATGCAATCTAGGAGCCCGGGTATGATGATGTTTCAGGAGTTTGTAAGTCCAAAGGTGTTGTGACTTTGTAAGGCCTCATTAGTGATTCTATATCATCCATTTGCCTCTGCATCATAGTGGCATGAAAGCCACATTCTAGTTTGGTAAGGGAAGTAGTGGTGTGTGAAGAAGAGTAAGTTGTCTTGTGAAGACAAAATGCCTCCAAAAGGTGGGATTGTGATGTCCAGGAGATTGAAGGCCCGAGAATATAAGATTAAAGCATTAAAATCCAGAGAGAGAAGGAGAGATATGGGTGAAGAAAGTGATAGTGACCCCAAAGAAGAAGAAGGAGAGAGTGAAGGTGGAACCCCTCCTACAAGACCTCAAGAAGAGGAGATGGCTCCTGAGGAGAGGGGGTTTATTAATGCTTTGAAGACTATAAAGGAAGAGACTTTTGAGGTAAAGATGTAACTTCCAATGTATAGAGGCAAGATGGATGTTGAGGAGGTAATAGAGTGGGTTGATGCTCTCAATAATTACTTTGAATACAAGGAAGTACCAAAAGACAAGAAAGTGAAGGTTGCGAAAACAAAATTGAAAGGATTTGCCTTGACATGGTGGAACTACACCAAAGGATAAAGGGTGAAACAAAACAAATCCATGATCAATTCATGGGATAGAATATTAAACAAATTGAAGAACAAATTCTTGCCTATTGATTATGAGGTCCAAGTATTCAAGAAAATGAAAAACTTGAAGCAAAAAGACATGGATGTGGCTGCCTATACTGAGGAGTATTAGAAACTCACTTTGAGGTCAATACATGTGGAGAATGAAAGGGAGAAGGTAGCTAGACACCTTAATGGATTGAAGTTAAACATTCAAGATGAAATCAGCCTTTTGACCCCAAAAATAGTGGATGAGTGCTTTCAAGTGGCCCTAAGGGCAAAAGAGAAGTTGAGAAGGAAGCATGAGTAGAAAGGTAGAGGAAGAGGAATAATTTTCAAAGGTAGGGGCAGATTTGGAGCAAGAGGATAGTCCCATAGGTGGCAAGGTGAATCTAGTGGTCACAATGAGCAAGGTGGAGAATCAAACAATAGAGGAGGCTTCAGAGGAAGGAGGCCAAATGGTAGAGGAAGGTTGAATGGACCAAGAAGAGGTTCTAACACCTTCTCTGGTAGGTGTTACAATTGTAACCAAGTTGGACACCCAACCTTCAAGTGTCCTGAGAGACAAGCATCAAGTTCCCATGGTGGGGAAAGGAGGAACCAATTAGTACAAGAGGAGGATGGCCATAGTGTGAACTCACCTTCTAGACCTAATGATCCTAAAAGTGGAGAGAGTTTGATAATGATGAGGACAGTTCTCAAGGTACCAAGCACCAAGGAGACACCCCAAAGGAATTCCTTATTCAGTACATGGTAAAGTATGTAAGGTAATTGTAGATTCAAGTTCCACAGATAACCTAGTGTCTTTAGAAATGGTTGAGAAGTTAAAACTAAAAAGAAACCCTCATCCCACTCCATATAGGGTGTCATGGTTGAGTAAAGGTCAGAGAGTCCTTGTAAATGAACAAGCTTGGGTAGAGTTTCATATTGGGGGTATAAGGATAAAATCCTTTTTGACATCATTCCCATGAATGCTTGCCATCTACTCTTAGGTAGGTCATGGCAGTATGACCAAAAGGCACATCATGATGGTTAAAATAACACCTACACCATAGAGAAAGATGGAGAATCATTCACCTTGAACCCCTTGCTGGATGAAGGGTCAAATAAGAAACTTGGTTCTAGTGTCATGGTAGTAGGGGAGAAGGAGTTTTTGAAGACCTTGTTGGTTCCCCAAAATTGGGTTTACACTGTAGGAGGCCAAAAACCAGGTTGATTATTCAAATTATCTATGGAGAAGCCAACTCCAACTATCAATATCTTTAAGGACTTTGACCAACATATGACAAGGATTTTGGTAATACTTCTACATTTTGGGCTCTGCAAGACCTGGGAGGGTGATCCCTTGGTGAATCTATAATCTTTGCACCATACTCATAGTATTCACCAAAACTAAGCAAATAATCTCATACAAAATCTCAACATAGAGGGAGAATGCTCAAGAATAGCGAATTCTTCAGTGATCCTCAACCTATTGGAGCATGAGATGCCATCAATAAAAAGTAACATACATGAAATGAAAAGATATTATGAAATTTAGGAGATTATAGCAAGTTGTCGGTGAGTTTGAATAGAAAACTGACATTAAAGACAGTTACAAGCTATGATCAGTGCCTTACTCCATTGGGTACTTGAATTTACAAGATGTAAAATGAAAATATGAAAGAAGTTTATCTGATAGCATAGGATCTAAAATAATACTGCCTTACAATATATCTCATCTGCAATTCCAACCCAAAATACTTATCAAAATCCCTGCATAAGCCCTACCACTCTGCGATTCCACTCACGCATTTAGTCAACCCTTAGATTGAAGCATGAACAGAAAATGCATGTACCACAACAATGCAACAAAAGAAAGAAACCCTTGATTCGCTTGAACATTCAAAAGATAACAGAATTATACACTAGAGAAATGGATTTGAATTAAATTTTATTGATTGATCAGTTATCTTCTATCACAAAACAATTTACATATAACTCCTTCAAGAACCTACACAAAGTTTGACACTAAATGCTTTTCAATGCTCTGTAAATGACTTTAAAACTTTCTCATTTCACCTAGACTCGCTATTGGAACCAAAAAAATTTGGACCCTCATCTCATGGCCTTGAATTCCCTTTTATAGAAAATAAGGGAGAAAACAAACTACGGTCCAGAGGAGACACCTGTCATTCAAAGTGATTGATTACCCATAATTTTGTTACAAAATAATTCCTCACAATCTCCCCAAAACACTGTCCACTCTAGTGTTCATCATAAGGTAGAACCAAAATTCCTAACTGTATTTTGGTAGAAGAAAAAAGTCTTTGAGTCATGCCATTACCACCCTTGATGCCTCCAGATGGACCGTGAGATGCATCGTTTTGTCCTATAGTGAATTTCCCTTCCTAGTAGGGTAACTAGAGCTCGACAAGAAGTAAAGTCACCCTTAAACTAGAGGAAGAGCTCCAGACTTCATGCCCAGGATCACTGAAAGTGGAAAAAGCGGATCCTAGAGGAATAAAATAAGAGGGGAAGGGGTCGTAGCTTCCATGTCATTGTGAATTTGATTGGTTACTACCCCCAACCCTACTGTATCCAGCTCATATCCCTCTGTGAGATCCTTCCTAAAACCCCTTACGAACTAGTGGCAAAGGAGAAGTAGAGGATGGGTCATGAGGGGCTCCTTCAAATGAGAAATAAATTTCAAGCCTCCACTGACTATCCTCCCAACTTTCAAGGCTTCACTGACTATAAGCATACTCACTCAAAAAAGGGAACTTCTATCCAATATCAAAGAGTTCACTCCCTGCACGATATTTATCAAATATCATCCTTACCTCTAATGAAACCCTTTAGATAATAACGAGGTCTTTGTTCTCTTCTACCCACTTAACCACCACCTTGTTGTATTTATCATAAAAAATCACTTCATTTGGCGGTGCTCATTCATGTGAAAAATCATCATTCTGATGCTTTCTACTCATCCTGCCAACTATGGGCTCGGGAGGTCATGTCTATCAAATCCAGGACACCGTCACATCTAAGGTATTAATCCACTGGCTTCTGTCAAGGCTCATCTTATGTGAATGATTTTTTCTCTGATGTTATTGTTTCTTGATTGCAAAATTTCTACTTCATAATCCCTTTTTGGATACTGATTCATTATCTTTTGAATTCTTTTTGGAGATAGTTCCTTGATTTTACCTTACTGAGAATCCCTGACAATACGCATGCTATGATCTTGTTGATGGATTCTTGATCATTCTATTTCCAACTCAGAAATCATCCTTATCCTTTTATGCCTCTAAAACATTGACTTCTTGATGTCGTGGCAATGAAATTTGCTGAGATGGCATCTTTGGAACCATCAACTTTGCTTGTTAACAGCCTTGAGAATAGGTCTTTTGAAAATTCATTGGTGTCCAAGTGTCTTGACTTGTCTTCACTCATCCTATGTCGACAAACTTACATTTTGTCTGCCTTTATTTTCCCACGTGGATGATAAGAAAATGGCTTCAATCACCTTTTTGAAATACGTCCTAAATTTCCACCATAGATTTTATCCAGCCTGGCGTATCACACGATCACCATCGGTCAACCTAACATTGACATTCCAATGTGGTAGGTGGGTCAGTCAAAAGCCTGGTTAAGTACCACCAAATCACCTTCCAACTGAACTCTGTCAGCAGCCCCACCATTGGACTTACCTTGGCCCACCTTGGACATGTGGCATCATCTCGTGATGTCACAGTCCTTAATCTCCTTGTATTTTTCTTCATAGGACTGCGAGAACCATTGGATCTGTTCACCCTTATCTCTCGACCATAGTTTCTACCTTCCCTAGCCAATTAACAACCGAGCATCTTCTTGATCAAGATTAAAAGATCTCTATCCATTTAAGCACGTGCAAATAGCAAGAACTTTTAGTAGTTTGATTGTTAACATAAAATCACCGATAGAAGTATTAATGTTGGACTTAGGAAAAATTAATTAGACATTGGCTTAAATATTAAAGGGGACCCGCCCACAGGAAAATTAAAATGCAGACTCGAGAAAATATTAATAGGGGCCCAACATAAAAACAACTTAATGCCTAGGGAAAGAAAAGGCCCCGCCAACGGGCTTAGACCCTCGAACTTAAGTGGAAAAACGTAATGCAAGATCATAACAGGTTTAAGGGTTTTAAAAAAAGAAATCAAAATGCATAATACCCTAAACCCAAACCATGAAACATAGGATAGAGAGCAAGATAAATTCAAAAAGACCAATATTTTGACTAAGGTATGAAGATTTTTTGCTAGGTTAGTTTTTAGGACTATCAGTGGCTCTGGTTGGGGATGATCATTACTTAGGAATGATACAAGAATCCAAAATCTTTGGTGGAGAAGACCATTGCAAAGAAGACCAAAAGGAAGTTACCTAGATAGGGAAACTCAAACAAAAAATAAACTACTCTATTATGTACAAGACTTAATCTAATGCTCATGGAAAATAGCTACTTTAAGAAAAGAAGAGCTTCAAGAATGTTCCATGAACAGGCAATTCAAGAAGAAAAAGAATACTTCTCCATTGGGCATAGAGTCAAAAAAATTTACTCGACCCCAAGTTGCTTGTGGCTTCAAGGTAATACCACATATGATGGCCCAAAGCCATCTGACAAGATCAACCAATGCTTTCCTCTATCATAAACATGGTTTTCCCTTGACTGCATTGAAATCAATCTAAAAGTATAGCTGGAATACCATTGATCAAACATGTTGGCATTTCTTATCCAGATGTCATGCTTAAAATTATCATTGCACTCACTGTTAATCCTCTAAAACTTGTGCAATGACTGAAAATTTAAAACACTGTGTGACCAAAACAAGTCATGCTCACTGAAAAAAACACTATGTTGAACATAACATGAATCATGGCTCAAATCACTATTACACTTGAGAAAGGCATCTCCTTGCTGAAAAAACAAAAGCTCACATTTTGATATACAGCTGGGAATATAGACCTCATTCAAATCATTAATTTTCTCATCAAAAGTGGAACTCTCAAAAGAATCCATCCACCCACTATACACAATAAGAAAACTACTATCAAGAGAAGGAAAAGTATCACAACTGATCCTCCCATGCAATTGCAAGTCACCAAACTGAAAGGGAACCTCAGCCTCTTGCTCTGAGTCCCATGTTATGTCATTCATATCAGCAACAAAAGGAAATTCATCCTTATCAAATGGTATCAAATACGAAATCATATCATGGTCATTGTAATCATTTGCCTCACAAAATGATACAACATCTATATGTCCACACTCTCAATTATCTCTTCATACAAAGGATTAGAAACCATATGAAAGCCCTTCTCAAAAACATTATGGAAAAGCACTATCTGATCCATATATGTATCCTTATCAAACAATGCATTAATTTTTTTATTGAAACCACTGCCCATCTGAAGTTCACATTCATTTTCATGAGGAATAAAAGAATCATAACCTGAACTAGAACATCTCTCAATATTATAGTCCTCACAATACAAATACTCAATTTTATGATCTTCATGTGCTTTAGGAAAATTATCGTGACTATTTTGAACATTTTGAACTTCATCTTTCCCAACTACACTTGTCGATTCAAAAATATTTTGATGATAAGAAAACTGAGGAACACTCTGATCCATTCCATGTAGAGTTGTTTGTAATGGGACAATTGGTGTACTACTTGTAATATTTGTTTCAGGAACACATATTTGGACTAACTCTTTACACACATTACTTTGGAAAAGTTCATGTGGCATAAGCATAAGCTGAAGCATACTTTCTTCATTGGAACACACCATGGATCTCTCTAGCTCAAAAGTATTATCAACCAAAAATAATGGTAACTCATCATTCAAGTTCTCAATATCACACATAACTGACTCCTGAGAGAATGAATCTATGTCATCAAAATATTTCACATTAGCATTTTCTACATCAAATGTATAACTTTCCAATTCTTCTTTATACAAACTACTAGATTCATCTGAACAATAAGACTGCAGATGGACCTTTTGTGTGACATCCTTGCTGGAACAACTAATAGTTCTATCATATGGTGTATCAACTGAAATTATGTCTCTCTGTATCAATTGTGTCACATGACTTCTCACTAACCTTCTTTTCACTAACATGAGGAATAACCACTGTCAGGGACAAGTTCTCTTCACTCACATTATTGTTTGAACCATAAATCATAACATGATTAGTGTGATCAGCAGGGATGTAGATGCTTTGACATTGATCTTCACTTCTTGACTCACACCTTTCTTCAACTTTCGGTATCTTAGGACATCAAACACTTGCAGATAGATATACTCTAGGGATTACATATTCCAAGTTGTTCTCAATATCCATTATTGTCCTATAAGCCTGATGCAAGGTTTTAGGATCTTTGTCTCTCAATAAATAGCTCATTTCCTCATCAAATGCAGCTAGGTAAACAACCAAACACACTACTATTGGAATCCAAGAACACTAAGAGGGGGGGGGGGTGAATCAATGTTCTACCGGATATAATATTTTTAGCCTTATTAACAAATCTACTTAATAACCAGTATGCATAAAAGAAAGTAACATCAAGTAATATTAATGCAACCACATGAATCAACACCATAACACAAATATTTATACATGGAAAACCTCAAAGAGGAAAAACCACAAAGGGATTGGAGACCCACAATATCTATCCACTAGCCAACTGAATAAATATTACAAAAGGGACCTGCACATGCAAGAAGGCACATTGCTCATCACAAAAGGAGCCTCATTGACTACATATCCAAAGTACTGGATTACAAACAAAAATTAAACTTAGAATGTGCATCTGCTATGCTAGATGAGTTTCGGTTTAAGGAGTGTCTGTATCGATAGCTTGGATTGCTTTCCAAACCTCTAGACAAATAATCAAGACCGATTATAGATCTTTATATCACATTCTATCAATGAAGATCTCGCTCACATACCATCACATAACCTATCGCATCTCTTATCTGTCATGTCCAAAAAATGACCTAACCCAGACTGATTTATATACCCATTTACATGAATAAACACAAATGCCTTATCTCGACTTACAACCATATTTCAAATGATAAGACACATGTCAACCCAAAAAAAATATAAACATGAAAAATTATGACTGTTGCCGCTTCCATGTTTGCCGGACCAATCTCCTATGTCGGCCTTAGAATACTGGTTCCAAGTTTGTCAGTTACATGCCTGTCAGTTCCCTAAATGTCAGTGAAATGAATGTAGGTTACCTTGATTGTCAGATCTCACATGAAGTGTGTTTCCATCAATGACAACACTTATAACCTGGATGAGTGTCAATTGCCAACAGTCTCCCCCTTTTGCATTGATGGCAACACTCATGTGAAAAATGGATCGTTGAAGTGTTGTATCAGTTCCTGTCCAAAAACTGGTCTCAAATGGCTGCTCCCCCTGAGCTATACATTACTTCTTATGTCCCTTGATATTTTTCAAATCCACCTCTTCCCCTTTGATAGCGATGCCAAAGGCCGGGGCAAAAAAAAAAGAAGCCAATTAAATTTTATACAAAGAAAAATTGTGATTACCAGATCTAAATGTACTTGAAAATATCTGGATAAGCACCCTTAAAAATGGCAAATAAGTATCCCAGATGGATTTTAAAGTTACCAAAATTGTTACAAACCCATTTAGAATGTAAGCATGCAATTCTTCTTCTGTTAGGGTTGTCGGTGTGGGCATATTCATCTAGTCCATACATTCTTGCTTATGAAGTAACAAAGTATTAAGTCAGGGACTTAGTAAACCTCTCAATTCAATAGCCCGCCAGATTAATTTGTCCTTTTCCTTCTCCAGGGTTGAAATTTCACTCTAAAAGAAAAATTTGACCATCAACAGAGTTGGTCAATGATTCAGAACCATCAAAAGTGACTACAAGTTGTTCCAACTTGTCCTTATCCACCTTAACTTTATTATCTAGGTTTGTTGTTAGTTTTGTTGTGTTAGTGCAAGACCGGTATATGTGACTAGTTGATGAAGAGCTTCATCAATCCTTGTCATCTCTTCTATCAGCTTAGCTTTATCAGATGTGATCACATTATCACAGGTGACCTTTATAGTTATATTATACCTTTCCACCAACTGTCGATTTGACACTTGTTGAAGAGTTTTATACTCTTTTAAAATGTGCTTAGTCAAACCTTTCAAGTTACCGGATGGAATAGCAACTTGATCTATCTTGCATTTTGGTGCAAGATTCTACAAAATTGGAATAGCTTACTCAATAACCTACTTATCCTCTGATCTTTCCTTCCTCAATTTTTGAGCCGCAACAAACATCAATTTAAAACTACTCAGTTGCTCAATATTCTTATTCCCAAAATGACCAAAATCTTCTTGATTGGATGAGTCAAGTGCCAATAATGAGGGACCAACAACCGGTGAAGGTACCAGTACCCTGACTTTAGTCTATTCATCCTTACCTATCTCCTTTGCCTTCTGTTCAACTACATCCTTTACCTTCTCCTCAGCACTGGTGGCTTCGCCACTTGGTGCAGTTATTTCTGTAGCCTCTACCTCATGAATTTCAATTGTGTCAACATCAATTATCAGAGGAGGATTGTCTTCTACTGGTATGTTTATCTCTACATCCTATACATGTGTTACTATCAAAGGAATGTCCTGAGTTAGTTTCTGTTCTAAAACCGGTAGATCTCCATTTAGTATACCTTTACCCTTAGCATCAACCGAGATGTCTAGAATCTCAGACTTAGGTGGTGTGTCCGGTGATGTAAAGAAACCTGGTTTATCAACAAAGAACTTAACCCAAGCCTCATGAGTTTCCCTGAATATCTCATTTACTCTACCCACCATAAGACTTATATGTTGGTGTCTACTATGGAAAATTGTTTTATTAGCAAAATCTAGACACTGCTACATCTCATCTCCAGTAATAGCACCAAAAATAGTTAGTAATTCTTGAACCTTTATGTGTTTATCTTCCTCAATAGAAGACAACCTCCTATCATCTAACTTGTTATACAAATCTACTGGTATTTTCTTCTCAATATCAAGTAAAGATTCCTTATATATGTCTAAGTATAACAAACCTGATTCTTCTATTTCCTTTTGCTCTTTATCATCCATATCACCATAATAGTGTTGTATGTTACTCAAGATGCCATCCTTTCTAATCTAATCAATTAATTCAACAACAAAAAGAGAACCAATAACCTTAACACTTTTACCAGATTCAAGAGTTTTATCTAGACCTGATTTCTTCTTCTTATTGGGGGTGGGAGCAGACTCCTTCGCTGATTTCCTTTTCTCAATAGGCTTCCTCTCCTTCAAAATTTCATTTTGTGCTACTGGAGGAGTGACCTTGGTTTTCTGCAGCTTCCCTTCCTCGGGCTTCTTCCTTTGAATCCTCATGTAGATCTTAGGAATATTCACTGTTTCTTCCTCATTCTCAGAACCAGATTGAACAAGAGCAATAAAGGTCTACGGTTTCTTCCTATTCTATAAACCCTTGCTAGTTCCTGCTTCTGGAGAAGCCTGTATAGCTGCTGGAGGACATGTCTCTTCTAAACCAATGATTTGTTTGATCTCAGAGGACATCTTCTGGATAGCCTATCCAACCTTCTTTATTTGTCCTTCTCTTTTCTTCTTACTGAAACCTATCTTCACTTCAGCAAAAATTTTCTTCATCTCATCAACTGGGGCATCTATAAGCATCTTGGCATAAAGATCCAAGATCTATGCATCAAACTCATAGCCCATTTCAATAAATTAAATAGTTTTAGGTTACACTGCCTCCATTAAGGTTTCATCCTTCTTCACCATGAAGCATATCTCAGTAGAGTATTTGTCAACTATATGCTTAGGTATCCTTTCCCTCTTCTTCATTGCTTTCTGAAATGCTTTGACATAACCCCACATAATGGAGTCTATGTCTTGTCCCAAATTCCTCAAGATGTCCCTAATCTATTTTCCTACCGGTATATCAAAGGCCCATTGCCTCTTACCGGATCGCAGTATCTCATTTAAAGAGAAAAGAATTAAACAAACAATGAGATTCCCATATTGGAATGTACCTTTCATTTTTCCCTTAATCTTTCCCAAATTTGAAATCAATTCATCATACATCCATTGACATAGATCATGTTTCACATTTTCCTTTACCATCTTGTGTGCACAGTAGATACAGGAACTAGAAACAGAGTTCAACCAGTTGGATTGGGTTACCTTGTATCCAATCACCATGCTTGCAAATTGAACATCTTTATTCCTGATGGTGCTAATCCGCATTGACCTGTTGTCAAAGGTGGCACCGGTTATCTTGTTCACTTCATTGTTCAAAATATTCCTCCTGATCGGTGTCTGTCTGACCTGGGGTAAAATAGTGATAGCACAAATCACCTCCTTGGTGATTTTGTAGGGTTGGTCAAGCCATATGAACTCGCCATGGACTTGGCTTAGCACGTACCGAATGA
>NC_081415.1:372140008-372160008 GCF_030272615.1 Cryptomeria japonica
TAACATGATACCGGTCCATAACCTGGATAGGTACCAGACCTAATTTGTGTCCACCACGCCAAAGTGATGTCTCCAATCAGTCGAGCCATGAACAAAATTCATCTTCTACATCTTGAATTCCATCTAGAAGCTGCACCAACACCATTTATGCATTTTGTCAAAGATTCTCCTTAAAAGCTCTATCAGTAAAACCTTAAACCCTTACCGGTAACATTAGTTCTTCTACCGGTAACCAAAACTTGTCTTTCGGTAACCATCCATAACAGCTAGTGTTGACATCAATGACAAAAAATCAATGCAATACATAATCAATTCCTCCATATTGCCAACAATCTCCCCCTTTGGCATTGACGGAAACACTAGATGTGAAAAATAAAAAACATCTAAGTGCCAAGAAATGCCAAACATTTCTCATAAAAGATATAAAAATGAAAAACTAAAAAAAAAATCCAGCAACTCCCCTTGAGGAGTGTAGTCCAATTTGAAACTGATCTGAATCCCATAAATATTATTTTTCACATATAACTCTCCCCCTTTGACATCAATGCCAAAGATAAGACATAGCTATCAAAATTTTGTAAATACCAAAGCTGACTACTCCCCCTAAGTAGTAGCACCACTACATCAATCTGGAGAAAAGGATAAAGCTGATGATGCATGCCGGACTGATGGTCTGCTCTATCAATTAAGTTTATGTCGGAGGGGTAGATACCCCCAACCCGTCTCTCAAATATTCAAATGATTCCTTAGACAATGGTTTAGTGAATATATCCACAATCTTATCTTTAGTGTTCACATAAACCAATTTGACTTCCTTTTCTTCCACCTTTTCCTTCAGAAAGTTATATTTTATTGATATGTGCGTAGTCTTAGAGTGAAATACTGGATTCTTAGACATGTCAATAGCTGTAAAGTTATCAAAATAGATAACTAACGATTCACTACAATTTAACTTGATATCCTTCAACATTTGCTTCATCCACAAGACTTGAGTGCAATTAGTTGTTGCTACAACATATTCAGCTTCTGCAGTACATAAAGAAATGCATGACTATTTTTTGCTGATCCATGAAACCAAATTCTTTCCAAGAAAGAAAGCTCCACCAAAAGTGCTCTTCCTATCATTTGTATCTCCTGCCCAATCCAAATCTGTATATGCACATAAAGTGAAGTTATCATCTCTAGAATACCATAAGCCATATTTTGTTGTTCCTTGCAAATACCAGAATATCCTCTTTACTGCACATTCATGATTTTCTTTAGGATTACTTTGATATCTTGAAACAATATGTACTATATTCATAAGATTTGGTCTAGTCTGAGTTAGATTTAACAAGCCACCAATCATAGACTTATACCTTGTCGAATTTACCAGTGAAGATGTGTCTTTGATAGATAATTTCTCACTTGTCACCATAGGAGTACTTACCGGTTTGGAATTATCTATACCAAAAATTTTCAACAATTCCCTTAGATACCTAGTTTGACAAATAAAACTGCCTTTCTCATTTTGAGTAATCTACAAACCTAAGAAAAATCTCATCTCACCAATCATGGACATTTCAAATTCATTCGTCATATTATTAGAGAATACCATGCACATTTTATCTTCACCTCCAAAAATGATATGATCAACAAATAATTCAATAATTAGAATATCATCATCAATGATCTTATAATATAAATTACTGTCAGCACTGCCTTTTATAAAACCAAGCTTCAAAAGATATTTATCCAACCTTGCATACCAATCTCTAGGAGCTTGTTTCAATCCATATAATGCTTTCCTTAACCTGCAAACCATATCTTTGTCATTTGTTAGTGAAAATCCATCAGGCTGCTCAATGTATACTTCTTCCTCAAGTTCACCATTCAAAAATACACATTCAACATCCATTTTATAGACCTTATAGTTCTTATATGCTGCATAGGCAAGAAATAGTCTAATAGCTTCAATTCTAGCTATAGGTGCAAATGTCTCACCATAATCAATTCCTTCCATTTGATAATATCCTTTACAAACCAGTCGAGCCTTCTTTCTTACAACTTGACCATCCTCATTTAATTTATTTCTAAAAACCCATTTAGTTCCAATAACATTCTTATTTTTAGGCCGAGGAACTAAAGTCCAAGTCTCATTCTTCTCTATCTGATCTAATTCATCTTCCATAACCTTTAACCAATGTTTATCTTTACAAGCTTCAATAACAGATGTCAGCTCAATTTGAGAAATAAGACATACCTCTTCATTTTCCAGTCTTCTTCTTGTCATAACTCCCTTGTTCCTATCTCCAATGATTTGATCTTTAGAATGATTTAACCTTACATACATTGGTATCTTCTAAACTTCAAGTTCACTGTTCTGATCATCAGTCACAGTTGAATTTTCTGATTGTACTGGTGTAACTATCTCAGTGTCTTGTCCCGGTTGAGGCATTGCCTGTTCAATTATGATCATTTCTACTACTGGTTCTCTATCATATGATATAGATTGATCTATGTATTGCTCATCCACTTTCACATTTGCGCTCTCCACAATTTTCTGCAATCTTTTGTTATAACATCTATATGCTTTTCTCTAAATTGAATATCCAAGAAATATCCCTTCATCACATCTAGGATCAAACTTCCCAATTGAATCATCCCTTTTGATATAACATCTACTTTCGAAAATTCTGAAATATTTAACAGTAGGTGTATGTCCAAACCATAATTCATAAGGGGTCTTGCCGGTTTCACCTTTGATTTGAACTCTGATGAATGTGTAGACTGTTGTACTCACTGCTTCTCTCCAGTAGATGTGAGGCAATTTGGCTTCCATCATCATGGTTCTTGCTACATCCAAAATGGTTCTATTCTTCCTTTCCACTACTCCATTTTTTTGAGGAGTCCGGGATGCAGATCACTGTCTCCTAATCCCATTTATCTCATAATAACTATTAAATTCATGAGAAGTGAACTCACCACCTTGATCTGATCTCAGACATTTTATTTTCAATCCAATTTATGTTTCCACCTTTTCTTTAAAGATCTTGAATTTCTCAAAAGCTTCAGACTTCTCCCTTAGAAAAGTCACACACATCATTCTAGAATAATCATCAATTATCAACATGAAGTATATATCACCTTGAAAGCTTATAGTCCTTGTTGGACCACATAAGTCAGTATGAATCAAATCAAACATGTCATTAGATTTATCATGTATGCTCTTAAAAGAATTTCTAACTTACTTTCCCAATTGACATTCCTTACATACCAGATTATGAGGCTTTATAATCTTCGGTATATCTCTAACTGCCTTTGTTGAACTGATCTTAACAATACAATCAAAATTAACATGACACAACCTCTTATACCATAACCAAATCTCATCAATATGAGCAATCAAATGTCTTATTGCCAGTGTTCAAGTGAAAGATATTACCTCCAGTCTAAGTATCGATTGCAATCACTAAACCAGTTTTGTTAATGATTTTGCATTTTCTATCTTTGAACTAAAGTTGGAATCCCTTGTCCACAAATTGACCAACACTTGAAAGATTATGCTTTAAACCTTCTACATAATAGACATTATCAGTATTCTGCTTGCCATCCAGAGAAATAATACCTCTACCTTTGATCATACATGTTTGTCATCCCCAAATCTGACTTGACTACCATTGTATTCTTGCAGGGACATAAATTTTCTTTTATCTCCAGTCATATGATGTGAGCATCCACTATCAATTACCCATTCATCCTTGTCTTCAACTTTTGCTGCCAGGGCCTTTTCTTCATTCTTGATAGCCGGTTTTGGTTCATCTTCCTTTAAAGCATAGAACACCCATTCCTTTCCATTGCCGGATCCACTAGCATATTCTATTTCCAGTTCATCCTCTGAGTCATCACTTACTCCTTCCTCATCCGCTATGTAGCATTTTTTTTTTTATTGAATCTATATCTGTTCTTATTAGGCTTAAATGATTTCTTAACTCTTTCTTCAAATCTTGCATTCCTTTCAGGACATCTAGATGCAAAATGACCAATCTTATTACATGCAAAACAATTAAAATGTTCTTATCCTTCATACTTACTTCCTATCGGTCCTTTAGGTACTCTTCTAGCAAATAAGGCCTCAAGTTGCTCAAATTATTCATCCTCTTTCCTCATATCTTCCAATTCTTTTGCATATAAGGATTTCCAATCACTTTTGCCGGTAGATGATGATGCATGAAAAATAGGTTTAGATTTTGCAGCTCCAGAGGGTCCAAATTCTTCAAGCTCAAAAGAAGATAATTTTCCAATTAGAATGTCTCTGTTAACTAAAGTGTTTGCCAGTGTTCTCAATTCATTAATTGTAGTAGCCTTCATCTTGTAAGCCAGTGGTAGGGCTCTCAAGACTTTAGAAACTATTTCATCTTCACTCAGAGATCCTCCACAACATTGAATTCCCATGACAATCTCATTTACTCTTTTCATAAATGTAGCAATTCTTTCATTATCTTCCATCTTCAAGTTCTCATATCATACTCGTTAACCATCAAGTTTATCAATTTTGACAATAGGGTCACCTTGATTCAGAGTTTACAATTCATCCCACATAACTTTTGCAGATCATTTATTAGTCAATCCCATGATTTGTTGATCAGTAAGTGCACATAGGAGGGCTTCTCTAGCTCTGCAATCATTTTCAATATTCTTGTCCAATTCTGCAGGAGTAGGATTGCCAGATGCCAGATCATAAGGTGCATATCCTTTCTTAGTGATCTCTCAAATATCCTTTCCAAGACATCTAAGATGAGTCTCCATTTGGATTTTCCATATCGCATAATTTGTTCCATCAAGCTTAGGGATTTCTCTTCTGAAAATAGTTGCTAGTGGATTTGAAGTATTAGTTGCCATAGGATCTACCTCAAGCGGTTAAGGTTCTGCAAAAGAGGACCAAAGCTCTGATACCAATTGTTAGCATAACTAGTGGACAACTGAGAGGGGGGGGGGGTAGTGAATCAGTTGTCAACATATTTTATTAATAAAACCACTTTATAGCCTTTAACCAGAGCACATAAACATTGAATACCGGAATAGCAGAAACAGATACCGGTAAGCAATAAAACTTTAGAATGAAATAGAGAATTAACACAACGCAACCATACCACATAACACCATGATTTTTACATGGAAAACCCGGTAAAGGGAAAAACCACGGTGGGAAGCCTAACCATAGTCAGATGATACTTCTACAAAAAGTATGTGATACAATAAGGGGCATGCACATGTAGGAAGGCACACTGCCTAGAGCGTACTGCTCATTACAAAGGAGTCTCACTGACTACAAAGAGGTTATAACCACCTCAAGATAATTGGACAACAATCTAGAAGAATGAACTGCCAGTGATAGAATCTACCATGCCTTATTACAATCCTGATTAAGCTCAATATCAGAGGCCTTTGACCTCTTAAATAAACCCAATTCACTCACCTATGATCAACCAAATCTCATTCACATATGATATTTCTTTCCATGACCATGACCATTACAACCACAATCTACAATGAGATCTTACATCAATTTATACAAACCCTAAGGTCTAAAGCAATTAGGTCGGCCACCTAAAAGATATTACAATAAGATCATTACATAGATCCATATTACAATGATATGCCATGTCGGCTTTAGACCATAACAACATTAACCAATCCATAAATCATCCGAGTAACATGTAGAGAACACGTTAACATGATACTGGTCCATAACATGGATACGTACCGAGCCTAATTTGGGTCCACCACGCCAAAGTGATGTCTCCAGTCAGTTGAGCCATGAACAAAGATCATTTTCTGCATCCTGAATTCTATCTAGAAGCCACACCAACACCACTTATGCATCCTGTCAAAGATTCTTAGTAAAAGATTTGCTGATAAAGCCTTAAACACTTATCGGTAACACTAGTTCTTCTACCGGTAACCAAAACTTGTCTGTCGGTAACCAACCATAATAGCTAGTGTTGACATCAATGACAAAACATCAATGCAACACATAATCAATTCCTCCATATTGTCAACACTTATAGTGTTACATCAGACTCAGAGAAAAAAGAAAGATCAATGCAGAGAAAGTGCCATGAGATAGCAGCAAGTATCATGTTTTATCTAACTTGTTCACTTCATGTGCAAATACAGATTTCATGAATATCAAGTATGTGGGTTAAAATACGCTCCTACAAGGGTTGAGCTCAACATACCAATCATCACTCACGAGGTGACATTAATCATCTTGTTAAACAAAGAACACAACTGTATCCAGAGTCCCATATATTGTCACTCAATGACAATATAAATTGTCATTCAATGACAACACATACAATAGTGAATAAAATTATATTCCATGATCAATAGGTTACCAAAGTCATCACATGAGTAAAGGAAAGCATACAGTTCTCTGAGACACAAATCACGAGGAATTAAGGAAAACAACATATTGATCAAGAGTTTTGACAAAAATAATACAATACCCTTGAAGATCAAACATAGTCAAAATATATACATCAATGGTGTAACAATCAGCTTTAATAAACATTAGCATGTCAAGTCAAAGAGCACAAGAAGAATACATAATGAGTAAGTGCACACAGTTGTTGATAGTTAATGAAAGACAACCCATCATTCAAGATAAGTATCACAGGTTCAAACTATCATACAACAACCTCATACAAGTCCAAATTATCAAAGGCAATGAATATGGTTGCAAAACATATTAAAGATGGTGATAGTGCTAATAGCAGTAGTCCCAAGGTACATCAATAAAGAGTTATAGCAGTCACTATGCCAAGTGAACAATTATTTCTAAAGCTTGGCACAAATTAATGCAATTAATTCACAAGAACAACATGATCACAGTCCTCTGAAGTGCAAAATAGCAGCACACAGTGATATAGGTTATAGAAGATAGAGATGGAGAATTCATAAGGATGATGGAAATAAATAGCTACACCATGAGAATGCACAATCTCCAATAATGAGTAGCAACATATAATGGAGGCCAATTACAATCTCAACTAAATGCACATAGTCTAGTAGTGTTACACAAGTCATTATAGTAAGATCAAGAAGCACAATGAAAATAGCAACCCTGAGAAATAAGGTAGGGAAATCATTATTATGACAGAGAAAATGTTTTAGTGACAAGGAAAATCATATAGTCCTCATATAAAGACACAATAATATTCAAGGAATTAGCCTTTTGAACAGTGATGAAAGACAAGCCATCATTATACAAGCTCTTAAGAACTAGAGATCACAACCCAAGAAAGAGTACTCATCTTGTGTAATGACACATAGGACAGTTCTTATGATATGAGAACATGTGAGACACACTAGATGTCACTTTAAAAGGCAGTGATTCAAGGAACTAAGTTTTCCTATGATCACAATGAACCATAGTGAGTGTTAAATTTGCAATGTACAAGTGACAACAAGCATCATTCAGGGTCATTCACCTATGAACAAACTAGTATAGTAAATAAACCAGAAATCTTAGAGCCTAAAGAAAGAATGAAGCATTCACAGAAGTAAGGGGGTAAAGTAAAAAAGATAGTGATGTTACAGCTATAGCAAAAAGATACATAATCATGATAGACAAAGGTAGTAGTATTCATTCATAGTCATGGAGCAACATGATGTCAAAACCCTTTCAACAACAAGTAATATTCACTAAAGATTGAACCTGTAGTCATTTTCTAATTTGTAATGACATGAAGATTGAAGAGAATCCATGACCTAGGATACTACTGTCAAATCACTCAAATAAAAAATAAAGAGTACAATCAAGGAATGTTTGTAAAAGGGTTTTTGATCTCAGTCCATAAAAGAAAATATCATGTGAATTTGTGCCTTCAAACTCTTAAATGCATTAAAGTATCTACACTGACAGTGACAAGAATAATTGACAGTGACAAATAACTTAGTATTTTGATGGAAAGTAGTCAAAGCTATCCATGGATACTAAAGTAGCAATATCAATCATGAGCATAAAGACAATCATGAGCTTTCATGATGAAAAGAAAAGGCTACAATCTACAAGCAGTTCTTACAACTAATTCACATTCAAAGCCACAACCAAACTATGGCACACAATGAGTTTTCATGTACAACACAAAGATAAAGGCACAAGGAATATTTTATAAGCATTAATAGAGACTAAAACAGTCATAAGTTTGTATGAGCAACTACAAGACAACCATGCCTGAGACAACTAGATTGAAAGACTTAAGTAAATCGTGACTATCAGTCTCATACAAACTTTTCTGATAGTGCATGCCTGAGCAATCAATAATGAATAAGAAATAGACAGAGCTTTACTAGAGAAAAGGGCAACGAAGCATTATTACAGTAAAGAAGAGTTTTCAAATATAGGATATCATAGAGTTAAAACCCTTGTATAAAGGACTTATTAATACAATCACAGTATTGTCATGAGTTGTAGCAGTCATAACAACACACATGACATGAAATCTTAAAACATCAATCAACCTTAAGGACCAGACTTTTTTGACAATGCTAACAACATGATTACAATTAAAGTAGTGATGGCCAAATAGGGTCACAATACAACAAAATGAATTAGTTACATGATAAGATTATGAAATCAACCTTTGAAAAAGAAGCAACTTATGGGTCCTTGTTCATAATGAGATTGAAGTATATAACAACAAAGCACCATCAATACATAGTCTATGAGATTGTGCAGTAATGAAGAGAAACTATGGTTATAATCAATCAAATATTCAAAGAACAATAAAAACAACCATGAACTTGATGTAATAGCTTATACAACATAAATAATAGGTCACAACCCTAAAAAGGGCAGCAAGTCTAACCCTGTAGCAGCATAAGTGATATATATTACTAGGGACCAGGAAAACTTCAAATCAGTCATGAATCATAGAGCAACTATATCAAGTATTCACATTAGTGGCAGTAGGAGAAAAACATTCATAAAATAAACAACCAATCATTTCTTTGATAGCTTAAGGATATCTTTCTAATAAATGGTGTAACATATATAATAGATAAGAGACATGAGAAATAAGACTAAAGTTGCAATCATAAGTGTCATAAAGGTACAGTGATCCAAGAGCAACATAACAATCCCAACATACATCAAAGGCAGTCATCGAGACATTAAGAACAATCACTATATTCATGTTATCAGTATAAAAGGGCTATTGAAGCATCTTTATAAGTTACAAGGATTAATGCAATGAGCTACGGTACAGTGAGAATGATCACTATATCAAATGATATCTTGATGAGGTAACCTTCATTTGGAAAGGGGTAGGGCATCTAATGAACATCATTGCCCATGCATTGATAATACAATCAATAAATATAAGAGTATAAGTATTATTAGTGAATAATTAAAAGAACAGAGCATAAGATAGCCTTATAGAAAGAAAGCTAGAGAAAGGGTAATCATAGTACGATACATACTGGTTGTTGTCAGAAGATCATTCAAGGCCACATGAAGAAGCCTTAGAGGTTGTAGTGAATAGATAGGGTTTTATGAGTCAAGATTTACTAGCAAAATCAGACTAGAAAGTTAGTCAAAGCAACAAATACAGTAAGGTTATACCATCACAAAGTGTAGATGATACAAATTTGTGTATGAACAGTAAAGGTTTAGTCAATAAAGTCACAGTGAAGAAAAGGGCAGCCAAGGTATTTTCTCAGAAAGATAACATAGTAAGGCTTCAATGACAATCATCTTTGTCACAACTTAGAATAACATAATGATAGTGCCATGAAGGTAAGAATGCGTAGTAAAAAAGCAACTTTGACAATCAAAATACAAGAAAATAAACCCTACAAAAAACCCGAAAACAAACCACTATTGGGGTTTTATTTAAAACCTTAGATATGATAAGGAACACTCACACATGTAACATTGATCAATCACTTAGGGTTTTGAAAAGACAAATAGATAGTGAGAGGAAAAAATATAGGAAGTGCAACCATAAGGAAGCTCATATCAGTCTTGAATGTTAGAGCAAGAAAGTTACAGTCGAATGGCTATTTAGTGTCAAATACATAAACGACTTTAGGGCATGATGACAGTGAAGAGAGAAAATACACAAATATAAAGATGTAGATCTTGAAAGTACAAATAGTAACCTTGAAATAAAGAGCATAGTTAGCGTTTTTGTAATCACATAAATGCATGTGAAATAATCCCCACAAAACCTTGATATTATTTGAGTTCACGTATAAGAAATAATAGCATGCAGTGAGGATATGGCCCATACCATGCTTGATATGATGAAAAAACTCCTAATTCCAGATTCAGTCCAACTTAAGTCCCAGTCCAAACACATGTAGAATAGCCCTGATTGGAGAAGAAAAATAGCCATAGAATGCATGCATGGTGGCCACGAAGGAAGAATTCTTGAAGAAGACAACGAAGTTGCAAAAATGAATGTATTTTAAGGTTCAAAAGAATTTTTGATATGTATGCCCTAAAATCTCGAGCTAGGTATTTCTTTTTATTTGTTGTTTGAATAAAACAAATGTTGCATGTAATAGAAATCTCTAGGTCATGACTTATCAAGTCATTCAACCTAGGCTTATATGTGGTATGGCCCCATGCAAAAGGGTAAGAGCTTGTTAAGCTTTTCCTTTTTCTCTATATTGTAAAAATGACTTAATCTATTTCTATTAAGGTTTATTTTATAAAAAACTTTAATAAAAATATATTGTCATAAAATGTAAAGATATATTAAGAAAAAGAATTTTAAAAAAAAGAAATTAATAATTTTACTTTAGCACTTAAAATAAAACAAGTTGTTTTATATTTAAGTGTTAAAATAAAATTATTTAAAGAGATAAAAAGGGGAAATATAGAAGATGCATGCAATTTTGAAGGAAGGGGGGTATTTCTATTTTATTAGCTACATTTTTAGTAAGATTTCATGCAAATTTTAGCAAAAGGGGGTTTGCTTTTTCCTTGGCTATATTTAGCAGGCACATGCATATTTTTGGGACAGAGAGTGTTGTTTTTTCAGAGGGCTATTATTAGTGGATGTGGCAGTTCTATTTTCAACAAGGGGAGTATTTTTCATGCATTATCAATTGAGGACCTATTTTTGTCAATAGAGGCTATTTTTGGCAAGGTTACACATGATTTTTTAAGGCTATTTTGGTAAAATCCGCCTTAGGCTTTTTCTCATGCAGTTTTTTTCATTTTAGGGTTTTGGAGGAGATGTTCTTCATGATATCTATATATTCTTCTATTTGCCTTCTTTTTTCCCTCTGGTTCAATCTTTTCTTCTACACACATAGCTGAAAAAGCATTGTATCTCAACACTTATCAGTTTTTCAGTTATTGTAATAGAGTGATTTTATTCAGTTTGCAATATAGGTTAGTTTCCTCATCAATATTTCTTGCTTTTTCATTGTCGGGTGAGCGATTTTATAGAGTTATTGTGATTCTTGCAATCCTTTACTCTCTCTCATTTTTTGATTGCAAAATTAGGATAATTTCATTGCAGATTAAGGTTGTGGGTTGTGTTCATCTGGTTTCCAATTCTTTGCATGTTGTGAAAAATCACTTTTCCTACATGCAGAAGTTGGATAACTTCGAACCTTTTCATGAAATGTTTATGAATTTGGTGATCTAGTTGATTTGAAAAGCATTTTAATTCTTTATTGCAGCTATCATAATTTTAGTGCAGTAGTTAAAAACTCCATCATCTCAGTGTATCACCTTCATTAGGATAAGTTTTATTTCGCATGCAAGCCTTTTAACCCTTTTCTCACAAAAATCAAGTTGTGGGAGATTCATAAAAATAGGACGCCGACTTGATCTCTGGAGGTCTACTTTCAAGATAGGCAACCCATAGGCCTGAAAGCATTCCCATGTTTCACAGGATTGCTAGGTTTTACACTTAGCATTTTCAGGAACAATCCTTCATGACAACAATTTTTGGCATGCTCGGTGGGACACATTTGAGTTGTTATAGCTCAAAAAAGCTCCATTTTTGAGTTGTTACAATCCTAAATACCATGAAAGATACCTCCCCATTGGAGGCGGCCACACTGACTATGCACTCTATTATGTTCACTAGGAATGTAGTAAAACACATGCAACAAAAAATAGTTGGACTTGAAAAGGGACATATGGAAATGAATGATGAGATTAATAGGTTGTGTATTGAAAATACTACATTGAAGGATACGGCAAAGGAATAGCCTAGTAACTAGAGTAAAGGAATTGTCCTGCATAAGCATGCTCCCCCCAAGCCAATAGACAATACTGAAGATAACCATGGATGGGGTGAAGAAAAGAAAAAATATGAAAAGGAGATCAAATAATTAAGAGAAACCAATGGAGAAGACTTGCAAAAAATACCACAACAGATCTTCAGTACTTTTGAGAAATTATTGGCCCATATAGTAAAATTCATTATTGATAGATTGGATGAGGTGTGTAAGGGCTATGAGTCCCTATTGAAGATGTTAGATACATTTAAATAAACTAAACTTAAATTTGAATCCTTAGGAAAATGATGGCAACCAACATATCATACTTTGGGCACCTTGTGCAAGGTAATGCATAGGGATCCTGATGCTCCCCCAGTAACAAACGAGACTGAAAAATAGTGAGTGCAATCATCGAAGAGCTCAAGTATGTTACCAATGAAGAACAAAAGGTGAGAGACAAGATTGACTCTTTTCATACATTTCAACACTGGACCATACCATAAATCATTGATAAGGATAAGTACATGAAGGATTTATGTGACTAGAAGATTGATTTTTGTCAAATGGTGCCAAAAATTATCACACATATGAAGGAAGAAAAGGATATGGGCGTTCAAAGTTTCAATTTATTTAAGGACAAGATTATTACATTGGATGCTGGTTATGGAAAGTTTGTTGCAAAAGTGAGGGTAGTGATGGACAAAAAATAGAAAGATCACCTTGTGAACGTGCCTGTCATCCAAAACTACAAATGACCAAGTGACTACAAGGTGTACTGGTGGGAGGCAACATATTTGCAAGGCGTAAGAGATTATGTTCTCATAAAGTCAACTAGTGGATGTGGAGCACACCCAGCTTAAAGTAGAACCCTTCTAGACCCAAGGGTCACAGGTTGCTACTCATAATATGATGATAACAGGCTTACTTGAATTCACTGGCTATTCTCATATTTCATTGTGATGTTCTTATTATTACCAAGATTGCACTCATGATTCTCAAGATGAAAGCTCAACAATATTATGAAACATGGGATGATTTCTAGGCATGTGGTTTTCCTATGTGTGAAATCAACCTCCAGAGTGAGCTGGTTCTCTTTGACGAACCTCCTATAAATGACTTTTTGATGGGAAAAGAGATAGGAAGAATTGCTTGAATGGAAACCTATCCTAAGAGGTGATGCACCAAATACATAAGAAGCTTAATCAGTTGCACTAACTCATGATCAACTTAAGAAAATAGACCTTTGTTTGTCACAATCCAACTAAGCATGTAATACATCAATATTTCATAAGAAGGGGATAATTTCAGAGTTTGCTTGAAGGAAAACAAAATATTCTCACAATTTCAAACTATTAATATCAGCTGAACACAACCTATGACCTGTATTAACTATGCATCTTCTTGCATCAAATCTAATTGAATGAGACAAATTTAAGGACTTTGAAACATAAATTAAAAAAAAATTATCAAATCATCCATTCGATAATGCAACACAAGGAGTATTGAAAAGGAAAACTATTTCTCTTTTATTAAAATCTAAAAGGAATTGTTGTTATAAGCTAAAAATGCTTCAAAGCGCTACAATACTACTCATGCCTTGCTGCAGAAAGCAAAAGGACAGAGAGAAATGAACTAGAGAAAAATGAAGAAAAGGAGACAAATAGAGAAAGGAGCTACATTTACAACCGATAGGTACCACTGAGCTTGAACTGCATCTCTTCATCTTCAAACTTAGGCTAAACTGAAACTCTCTTCTCTTGGTTCTATCTCCATCCTGCATGAAATGTCTTCCTTTGGGTTGAATTTGAGAAAAGAGCATGAGAAAAGGAGGTGATAACTATTACAAACTGGCAGTTTGTGACCTCAAATTGATCCTTAACTGATGGTTGACCCATGAGGGAGTTCAAACTGAGGTGGAACTACTAGATTTGTTGAAAAAGATCCACTTTTAGGCCTAATATGCTCGTGGATTCATAATTTCATCTATAACTGATGCTAGAACTGCTAGGCTACATAAATGCATGACCTAAGAAGCTTATGATTTGACTTGAGTTTGAGTTGAGTCTAAATATCTAAGTAGAATCTTTTGAGTACTCAAAGTTACATATGTTCTAACATTTTATACTGAAAGTATATTCATGAGAAAACTTTGTATGCTTTCATCTAAAAATGACAATGTTCATATGTTGTGACTGATCTCAGACTTGCCTTTCTACTATGAGTGAATTTATGAATTGCACTATAACCTGTAGCTAGTTATATTTTTTCACTATTTTCTTCATGAAATTTGGCCTCTGAGTGTGATCAACTATCTTCAATATACCTTGAGCATTGTCTTTCCATGATTGCATTCATATTTATCAGTCTTTCACTTTGACATGTATATTTTCTACCTTTGATAGGGCTGCCCTTGTGAAGATTATTAGTTCTTGAAGACTGTCCTTTTAAAGCTACTTTCACACATTTAATGTCATTGTATTTACTTATAGGTCCTTCATGCTGCTATGTGACTATGTTTGTGCACACCTATAACACTTTTAGCCACTAATCTTTTCTAGTATGATATCAACAGTGAACAAAAAAATATAAAGGTTTTAAATCATTACATATTCTCTCCTTTGTCTCTTAAAATTTCTCTGTACTCACACCATTTTGACTGCTACATATTTACCACTATCTTTCTCAATGGTGGTTAGTTTCTTTGATTGAGTTTCTACCCTTTAGAGCTGCCATTATTGCTTTCCCTTCAATGGTGCTGCTCTGAGATTGATACGCTTTCAATTTTTTGGGCTTTGTGACTGATCATTACTTCATCTCTATTACATGATCACCCTAGTTCATTCATTAGTCTCAGTGACTGTATTTGGTTATGAAATGATTATGTTCTTTCATTGTTAATCAATTCCTTGGAGTGGAGTTCTCTTTATTATGTACCTTTGTGACTGCTTTTTTGGATCTTTGCATTAATGCTTGATCTCCATATCAATGTATTTTCTAAGATTCAGAGGGCTATGGACTACATTAATGTCTTTACTCAATGTACCTCTGTGACCTATATGGAGTGTATACTACCCCTTGAGGCTTATACTCTGTTGCAACAAGATTGTTAATGGAATGAAGGTATTTCTTTCTTAGAAGACCATTGTCATATTTCTAAAGCATTGTACTATCTCTTGGACTGGCTTCACTGTGTTTTGGTCCCTTTTTTATCATAGGAACCTTGGGATAGCCTTATAGTTGCAAATTCTTAATAATAAGATTGCAATGTTAATAGGGTTTCACCATTATGACCGTCCTTATGCTTTTGAAGAATACTGCATCCTTATCCCAATCAATGATATCCATTCTCCATTTTAGGTATTGACTTTTCTCCTTGAATGACCTTGACAATAATTTTGTCTTGGAAGCTATGGTGATACTCTCTGCCCTCTCTATGTATTAGATCCTTTTTACAAACCTTGTTTTTGATTAAGGAAAAAATAGGTTTTGAAGGGACCCAAAACCCTTAACAATCAAATTTTGAATGGACTTGGAACCCTCAACCAGAAAGTTGTCCTAACATAAGGAACATGAAATCATAGACAACCATGGGTAAAATAGGCACCCAAAGCCAAAAAATGAAGGTTTTTAAAAAATAGGCTCTAACAACCTAAAACAAAGTTGCAAAAAGAATAGCCTGCAGCCATCTAAAAGATAGACCCCAACCAAGAACCATCAAGATTTACATTTAGAGATACTATTGTGGGAGTGGAGAATCATGTCAAAAGAGGGCTTAGAGAACATTGCGTTCTTTCCCTTAACAAAAATCCAATCCTCTTTGACTTGCACTGCCTTATCATGCCAAGCCAACACACTATTATCTTGAGAATGAATGCCTACAACCACTGTGTCAGAGATTTCATTAGTATTCCTCCCTTCAAGAATGGCATTATCATAAAATCCACCAAATTTGATAGCCAGAATGCTATCACTAGAAATTGCAGCCTGAGGCCCATTCTCTCTCTCTTTAGGTATTTCAACATGATAATATTTCTCAACAACCCCACTATTTGTGACATCCAGAGAGGATGCCCCAAGACCCTGTGATTCCATTGCAACCACCTCAGAAAAATTCCTATGTTGCTCAAATTTCTTCTCAACCATATAATTATATTGAGTAATGTTGTTGAGAAGCATCTTTCTACCATGTAGTCATCATTTCCTTTTTCTCAAATCCATATTGTGCAAACACATGACCTTACAAACCTTGTTACTATCTTGGGTTTATCACTCTATTTTTCCACATGGTCTGCTCCTACTTAGACAACACTGTGCGTTGTTTGCCTTTGTATTATTCTCTTGAGGGCCTAAACTATGAATAGATTTCTATATTAACAGTAAAAATGATTAGTTCTCTTTGTATTATATCATTTTGGACTTGTATTAGGGATAATCACTTTGTTACATTCTTCTCTTTTTCCCCATGACTATCTTTGGTATTGTTTCCACTTCTTGATTTCATTGTATCAACTTCTCATATAGGACTCCGTAAATACACTTTCATAACCTATGGCTACGATGTATGGACTGCTACATATTTATGGCCATCTTCTTGATGTTTTAATGCATTAGACTGTGACACTTGATCTGCGATCCTAGAATCTCTCTGTCTTGACAACCTTAACAAGGACAATGTTCTTTACTCTCTGTCACTGTCCTAAATACCTTGTAGCAGACTCTTCTTTTCATATTTATTACATTGTTGAAATGAGACTGCTCTAAAAGATTTTGTCATTTATCATTGGTTGTTGCTTTTGAATGCATTGTATATTCTCTGCTCTGATTTTGATGTAGTATTTAATCTAGGATTGTGCCTTCCTTGACTGGGACTCCCCTATGAAGACTATGTTCGGTTGTGTTCCATTTTTTTTTTTAATTTGATTCTCATGTCATGATTTGGTGACAAGAAACTCATCACTGCCTCTATATTCTTCCATCTCCTACCATGTCTGAGACTTCTTCATTTGATAGGGTTTTTGGTATTGGCCTGCTCTGATAAATTGCACTGCTCATTTCTTATCACCACCCTAGCTAGTATAAGATAGTTATTACATTCAATCACTACACATTTCATTAACCATGCAAGCATTTGGGACTATCCTAACCTTTTGAATCTTCTGACTAGTCATCTTTATATTCCCTATACTACTCAGTGGTCTTTGACATTTACCTTTGTATCTGATCTTTGTCTTTGACCCTATTACTAAAATATGTCCTTTGGGCTCGGGATTCTTTATACCTTATTCATCTTATGTGTGTAGGCCTTAAAGCCTCGACAATGGCACTGCTCATTGCATATGTATGTCTCTATATTGGTTGTCCTTTGTTAATACTCTTGGGTATACTATCATGCTTATTGCTTGAAAATAAAGATAAAATCATAACAATGTATCCAACACCCATAGCAATGCAAGACAACAACAAATGAATGTAGGGACATATTTCTTTTGTAGAACTAGGGCTTTTTTGAGGTTCAAAACCCTACCTCTATGTGAAACCCGAGTGCAACCTCCTTATCTTATGTTCCAACTGCATCTTGAAGTTTTGGGATTATCATCTTCGTATGCAAAAATCCTTGTGTGATCCCTTACATTATTTGGTGGATCTATGACGATGTAGCTGAGGAGTAAAGAACCTTCCATGCAGTCTCTATCTTTAGATCTCTTTTCATTCTCACAGTCAAAGACATGATATACATAATTAAAAGGTGAAGTTAGTGGGAACCCTAACATGCCAGAGAAAATTTTCTCTTTTTCAAACTTTAATTTCCCTCTTTTACAAAATGAGCCTTTCGTTGCTATCCACATGAGAGGCTTCTAAAATTTTGAACTTTTGACTCTTTTAATGAGCTTTTAATTCAAAACAAAGACATCATTCATTCTCCTTATTCTTTTGTCAATCAAAACAAAACTTGGAATGGATTTTTTAAACCTTTTAAGATTTTCTTTTACTCTACAACATTTAAATCCCTTTAAAAATTTGGCATGAGGTCTAGATGGATATTTTAGGCTATTTTTACCTGAAAGTAAAAATAGGCAACAATTCTATTTCATACATGTTACCAAACTTGGTCAAAAACTTTAAATGTTTTAATCAAGTCTCTTTTAATTATGCACTTCTACAATTAGTTATGAAGGGATGCTATGTAATGGTATGAAGCTTGTTGTTCTCCTAATTTTGATATATAAGGGAGAAACCAGGACCGAATAAGATATATAGAAAAAAAATGGGAGGATAGGGGAAAAATATTGGTGAAAAGTTTGTACTTCTTTACAGTGGTTTAATATAATAGAAGAATCCCAGTTTCCTATGCTCAGTTAATTGTTTATGGTGAATGATAAAATATTGTATGGTTGTCTCCAATTTCTTTCTTTCGTATTTGTTTAATTCAGGGTATCAAGGATATTTTTTATTTATCAAAGCAACTTTCTCTATTTTGTGTGATTCGATTAACTAGCTTCTGTAAACTCCATTCAATTGAATTACAATAATTTGGAAGAGAATAATTGGATAAACAAGAAGAATCAGATAATACTACATTTTTGCATGTTTATATAAGGTATAAACACATTTAAATGAAAAGTGACTTGAATTAGAATCAGGAACCAAATGTATGTAACTCTGCAACCCTAAGCGAAGACACTGATCATAATTACATAAAATATTTTTTGTTGGAAATCTAGTTTTGTTTATTTGGTTCAGAAGATGAAGTAGAAGTGGGAGTAATAAGGTATAAGGTATCCATTTCAAGTATGCATGCCATACTAAGTGGATTAAATTAGAATTTCAATACAAAACTATAAATCTACTTCATTCATCAGAGGTATACCTGCCAAGGTGTTGCAGAGCTTGAAGAGAAGAACACATCTTCTTTTAGAAGACTCTTGTTCGTTGGCCAAGTCAGTTGTTAAACCTGAACATAGAACTTGGCACATTCTTAGGGTTTTATAATCTATTGATTTGGGAATCAATAGGAAGCTCATAAAAAATACTACCATGTTTTTATGCTTGTTGTGGGCAGGTGAAAGTGACAGAGGGGAGTTCAGTGGGGCTAAGAAGCGTATGAAGTTCTCAAAATCAAGTGTATAAAATTAAATTTCCATATTGGTAAATTCATTTTTGTAGGGTTTAAAAGTCTTCAAGAAATGATTACTTTAAATGATTTTGAATTTTGTACAATAGGAAAAGTGGGAAATAATGTGAAGGGGTTAAAAAAATCAAATCTGTTATTTTATTTTGTTATCTATTTTGGGAATAGTGTTTAATGGTTGTATTCTCCATACAAAATGACATATGTTCGAAAACACAAAATCTGCATATCACAACAAATTTTTAAGCAATTTTCACTAGTTTGATCCTCTTTATTTGCCATCTCAATGATGTAAAAATACAAAAAAATCTACTGAAAAATAAATGGGTTATACAAATTTGTGTTTTTGCAACTGTGCCATTTTGTATGGAGAATAACCATTATTGGGTTTAATTGGGTTAAGAAAATTGAAGGAAATATATGTTTTTTATGTCTTATCATTGTTGTGGATAGGATTACATTTTTTAACAAAATAATAAAAATGTAGGTTCCAAAATATAGGGGTTGTCGAGCTCTATGGATTACTTGTGGATTTTGTGGAAACCACATGAGTTTACTCAAAAACATGAGGACTTTGTCGAACACATCTGCAGTTACTTGAAACACATGGGTATTGTTGCAAACATTTGGGGTTGGT
>NC_081415.1:372165008-372304469 GCF_030272615.1 Cryptomeria japonica
TCACATGAGGGCAAGATCGACGATGATGTTTTAACCAATCATTATGAGGGTTTTCTTCATGCATCATAGCCATTCATCCACATGCGAAAGAAAGATCCAGTGATTGAGATTCAAATTTGAGGGTGAACTTTAGATTTCAAACAACTCCATGATGGTTGCCGACCTTTTAGGTCAAAATTGAATGCAAGTTCCATCAATATGCCAAATCTGAACAAATTGCACTCCTAACCACTTCCAAGTGTTGCGGCATAATTGTCACTACTCTTTCTGGCTCTGTAGAAGTTTCCCAAGGTCTTCCATGCCTATTTATTGCTCGATGAGACATTTTTGACCTGATAGAAGACTTCAAACACCATCCTATGTAGGACCTCCTTGATTTCTTGGGAGATTATTATTCTTTCTTAGTTCTGCATGACACTTTTAGACATGCAACAATCAGATCTAATCTGATTTATTTCCCTTTGTAACTTGACCCTAGTTGATTAGGGTTTTTGAACTCGATGTAAACCAAAGTTATGCCTGATCTATAAAGGAAAAAATGCAACATATTCTCAGGGTCTTCTCCCTTTTCTCTTGCAAAATTCTATGATTTCTGCAACTTTAATTGTTTTGCCTTCATGTTAATAAATTATATGTTTTACCTTTTCTTTGTTGTCAAAAACATTGTGTGTTATTCACTTTTCATTTGCAATCTTTCTTTCTCTATTTTTCAAAATTTTAGATTGTATTAAATATGCTTATGTGTGTTGTTTGAGAATATCTCTCAATCCCTCTTAGTATCGTACTAGGTTCTAGTCATTCTCTTTTTCTTTGGAGATAGTTGATAGATTGGGATTTTTGTATGTCCTTGGGTGGTTTATTGATGTCTTGTGCACTCATAGGTAGGGAAGCATCACTCAATCTTGGTGTATTATCTCTTTTCCCTTCTACAATTCCTTCTCCTTTTTCCCCTCTAGATCAGTAGAATAGACTTTACAAGTGTTGGGTTGGTTTAACATTGCATGTTGATTGGAAAGGAAGTCGACCTTCTTCAACGATTCAACCTCACATGCGTAAGGTACTACACATGGAGGTTGTTTCCATTTTTCACAATGCTATTGAGCACTAGTGTTCAACGAGGGTGCAAACTTTTGTGATAACAATTTTTTGCATGCCCAATGGGACTGATTTTCAACTTACACGCTAAGAATTCAGTGTTGTTTTTAGTATCTGTTGGGAAAATGGTGTCTCAACCTTGCATTTACATGAGGTAACTATTTATTGTAAGTTTTTGTTTGAGAATGAAATGGTGTGAAATTCTCCCTAAAGCTTCAGATTGGCTAGATAAGCATGCCAGTAAATTTTTCATCGCAAGATCATATCTAGTTTTGAAGATATTAAAGTTTTCATTTTTGAAGGGTGTGATGAAAGGTTTAAAATTAATTTTGAGGAATTTACACAGTCCCAAAATCCTTGAAAAGTGGGTGTAACTGGTGTAGCGGATTACGAGGTGATGGAGCACTTTGTGAGCTTTCTGATGCATCAAATGGTTTGTCAATCAAACACCTAGTTCACAAGTTATGGCCTCCAGAAGTTTGGACCCCTGAAATAGGAAATATAAAAAAATGCATCGAACACATAAATGAGTTGTAAAAGGGAGGAACACATGTTTTTGTGTGTTTTGACACGTCATAGGGAATCTAGAATGGAGATAAGGTTGACTCTACTTTATTGGGTGGTTTTAGTCTATGGTTTTGTAATATCGTTTGATAGCTTCTTGTAATGTATCTCCTATATATGAGGTGCATGAGATAGAGGTTGTGTGTAAGAGTCTTATGGCTATTGAGTTACCTCTAAATCTCTGATTAGTGGTACTCCTATGAAAATATTGCTCTGCAACTATATTGTAATCTGTAATTCATTGTTGAATAATATATTGAGCTACTTTAGGAGTTTGGGGTTTTTCTCCCAAAAGGGTTTTCCCCACATAAATCACTATATTGTGATATGCATGATATTATGTTTATTTATGTTAAGTTTATGTAATTACTATAATGATTTGTAAAAAAAATTGCATTACCCTCCTCTCAAGGTTAGTGTAGGAAGTTGTTCTGCTACTTAACTTCCTTACAAGTCGTATCAGAGTCTGATCATATTTGGTTTCAGTTATGGGTTGTTGGGTTTTTTGAACTAATCCAGATTTGAGTGGGAGCTTGTGCAAAAGATACTTTTTGATCTTTTTGTACAAATTGTTAGATGACAAGTTTGTCAAGGAGTATAGAGGTGAAAAAATTTTCTAGAAGTAATTTTGAGATGTGAAAGTTGAAGATGGAGGATCTACTAATACATCAAGATTTGTGGGATGTTGTTGATACAAATGTCTCAAGACCCTTAGATCCTACTACGACTACTCAATATGATGTTATAGGCCATAATGCCAAGGGTCTAATAAGAATGTGCTTGGAAGACTCTATTATGACCAATTTCCATGAAGAGAACTCTGCAAAGAAGCTATGGACTAAACATGGTGAAATGTATCAAGAAAAATCTTTATTGAATCAAATTTTCTTGAGGAAGAAATTGTATTCCTTGAGAATGGAAGAGAGTGGATGAATTTTAGACCACTTGGAAGCATTTAATATGTTGGTGGCTCAATTGATATCTATTGGTGTTAAGATGGACGAAGAGAAATATCAGATATTGCTTTGTTCTTTGCCTGATTTGTGGGATTCTCTTGTTATAGCTATCAGTAGTACTTTTGTTGTTTTTAAGTCTGAAGATGTGGTGGGTGCCCTAATTGGTGAAGAGATTTGAAGGAAGGTATCCAATAATTTGAAGGAAGCCCTAACTATTCATGGAAAACCTAAGGAAAAAAGGAAAGAAGACTAAGAAGCACAATAAGTCCAAATCTATAGGGAGATCAAAATCTCTGGGAAAGTCCAAAGCCATTTGCTGGAATTATGGTAATTCAAGTCACATTCATAAGGACTGAAGAAGTTGAGAAAATACAACTTTAGAGATCCCAAGAACACCCACATACAAATACCTGTCACAAGAGAAGAATGGAGGCACATAAAGAAAAAAAGCATAAATGCTCTGAAGAAGAAGATTATAATTCAAAAAGGGAATCAATTAAATGAATTAGTACAATACAATCCTTATAGAAGGATAATCTTCTTCTTCAGAGCATTTATGCTTTTTTGCTTTATGTGCCTCCATTCTTCTCTTGTGACAGGTATTTGCATCCAGTTGTTCTTGGGATTCTCTAAAGTTGTATTTTCTCAACTTCTTCATGGTATCAGAGCTTCAGATCTGCAGCTATCTGTTCTTATTTTGAGAATTTTTTGCATTGGAAGCAGATCTGGTGTTTCAGGAAGGTTTTTTTATGCACTTAGGGATAGGCTTTTTTTTCTAAGAACTTTGGGCCTAAACGGGCCTCACCATCATGCTCAGAAGGCCCAAAACCCCTATAGTCGTATAAAACTTGACCTTTTTTGGCTCCTGAGCCTCTAGGAGTATTTTTCTCTAGTACTAGGTCATACGGATCTGGCACACAGTTCGAGAAAAAAATTTCAAAGAATAATTTTTTGCCTTTTTACAGCATGCAAGACGATTTTTTGAAAAAAAAAAATTTAAATCAAAAATCAAAAAATATTGCAAAAGGCGAAAAGAAAAAGTGTTTTTTTAAACCAAATTTTTTGTTTTGGGGGGTTTCCCCATGGTATGCAGGGTACTATGGGGCCCCCTGCCAAGCTGCAAGACCCCGCCACTACTATTAGAGTGAGCCCTGTCGGCTATCGACCTCCAACGCCCTCTGGCCCCCACCGGCCTTGCCTTCCTGGCCGCCGCCGCCGTAGAAACCCCTGGTCGCCGTAGCACCCCACCCACTGGCCCCCGAGGGTCCTCGATGCAACACCCCACTCGTCAGCCCCCGTCGCCACAACAACCCCCAGCCGCCATAACCCACTACCCGTTGGTCCCTCACTGCCCGTGGCCTCCCTGTACAATGTCGGAAACCACCTCGCGTCGCCGGAACCTGCCCCACTTTGCCGACCACAAATCTATCGCCCACCAGACACCCTCCACCTGGCCACCACTGTTCGGCCATCGCAGCGCCCCCCACCCACCACTGGAGCGCCGCCCACTAGCCACCACTGCCAGGCTCCTACCACTGGACCTCCACCCTCTTGTCTTTTAAGGGGGGGTTCATTTTTCTGCCATATCTTGAGCATACAGAGTCATTTTTTTGAAAATGAATAGGCATCAAGAAGCTGGTTCCAAGCCGGACCTCGCGATGTTGGAATTTTTTCCAATTTTATTGTTTGACTATGTTTTTTTCCAGTCAAGGTGGGGTCTCTTTTTTGCACTCTGGGAGCCATAGAATGAGCATGTGAACTCTATTTTTTAAAAACTTTATATCATTGGAAAGCTTGTCCTATGTACTTTCAAGACATATGATTTTTCTTTCTAGATTGTGATCCAAGAATATTTTCCTCAGTTTTTTTCTTTTTCAGCACTCTGTGGATATCTTGTTTGTTTCAGTTCCTAGGATCTTTTCTCTGAGTGGGATATCTCTATTTTGGTTCTCCTTCTATTTCCAATCTTCTTATCATTGTAGCTTCTTTTATGCAAATGCACTAAGATAAAGTGCCATCATGCATTGTTTACTTGGGATCTTGCACATCTTGTGCCTTATTGTACATGCACTCCTTATAAAGTGCCATGAGGGGGTTGATGCTTGCCTTTTTTGCCATCTACCTTTGTCCAATGACTGTTCGTTCCATGACATTCACCTCATGCTATGTGTCAACTGAGTGTTCCTTCCATGACACTACGTATTGTCTTCGCACCTTCGATGTTCCTAGTTCTTTGTCATGCAGTTCTTGTTGGTCGTTCTTTTCAATGTACATGTCCCTCTCCCTTTTCACCATTATGGGGAGGTTTAGCCTGTTGGTTCTAATGCTTTCATGGTTTGATTGATTAGCTCTTCAGGCTTTAGTTTCTAATGCCATCTGTATCTTCAAGTTCAGTTGTTTGTCTTTGTTTTCCTTCTAATTCGAGTAGTGTCATTTGAGGGTACTCATACAGATTACAGTCTTCTCTACCTAGTCATGTTCTATTTCAGTGGAGGTTCTTCAAATCAGCAGTTATTCTTCGACAGTGTTTGCAGGTTCTTCATGCTTAAGTGATTCTTTTGATCTTCTCTTGTTCCTATCTTTTTGGAACATTCTTGTTTGGAGGCTTTTTCAGTCCTTCTTCTTGCTTTTTCCATCTCTGTTTGGAGTAGAGTTTTGTTCCCACGCGGTTTTCTCTATTTCTCCGGTTCATAAAGATTTGGTTGTATTTGGGTACCTGATCAGGCCTTGTTGTTGGGACCCATCTTTCCTGCTTTCAGTAGTTGTTCTTGGTTTTAGCTTCTCCCTAAGTCTAGCTTAAGGGGGGGTGTTAGAGTATTCAGGTATTTACTTGATTAATTAAACAATATTTGTTTAATTATTTAAGTTCCCTTTATCTCTTTTACACTTAAGCTAACTTTAGGTGCATATTAATTAATTCTTTTATTAATTATTATGTGCAAGCCTAGGTTTTCATTTTTAGGGTTTCTTGACCTATTAGAGGTTATTCTTTTCATTGTATTGTGAGGATTATCACATTACAAATTTTGTGAATATTGAGCTCTCATATTTTTAAGCATATTTTCTATGTATTTGTTTCATCTCTTATTTGCTTCCTTGCTTCTCCTTGTAATAGGTTATTAAGCTTGCAGAGATCATTTGGGCTCCTCTGGTGTTGTGTTTCTCAACTCTCACAAGGACTACAAAGAAGAAAAGAAGAAGAAAAATAAAAGGTTTTACTCTAATTCTAAGTCTGAGAAGGAAGACGGTGATGCATTCATTCCAGCTTTGGCTACTTGTGTGGTAATGTTGCATGGTTAATTGAATCAGGTGCATCTTTTTCATATGACTTCCAATAGAGATTGGTTTTCTAAATATGAAAAATTTAATAGATGTAAGGTGTACATTGGTGATGATTCACATTTAGATATTTTTGGTCATGGTAAAGTTAGGATCAAGTTTCCTGATGGTAGAATAAAAAGGATTAGCGGTGTGCTACATATCCTTGGATTAAAACTAGATTTATTATTTGTGAGTAAACTAATAGATGCGGATGTGTAGGTAGTCTTTTCTGATGCAGGATGTAAGATGATTAAGGGTTCTATGGTGATTGATAGAGGTGTCAAGTTTGATACTTTGTATAATCTAGAGGCATACATTGTTGAGTGTAATAGCACTTCTATAAAAAAAAATCCATGGATACTTTGTTGGAAGATTTGAGGGTTTCACCTTCAGTGGATGGACATTGCTTTTGGGTACCTAAGGATGCTCTTTCTTCTAAAGAAAAGTTACTTGTAGAGAAGACTATGTTATGCCGCCGGAGACTCGGCCATACTGGAGAAACGAGTCTAAGGACGTTGAAAAATAAAAACCTTGTTGAAGGTTTGAATGATTGTAATCTTGATTTTGATTTCTATGAGCATTGCATTTATAGAAAAAAAAACCACATTAAGTTTTACTTGAGTTCTCATAAATCTTGTGGTGTTTTGGATCTTATTAATTCTAATGTGTTTGGTCTTGTAAATGCTCCTTCCATTGTAAAATACACATATTATTTTTCATTTATTGATAATTTTAGTAGAAGGACATGAGTATATTTTCTGAAGACTAAATCTGAAGTTTGCAGTTATTTTAAAGAATTTAAAGAAATGGTTAAGTTGTAGACTGGAAAAAAAATTAAATGATTGAGGACTGATAATGTCGGTGAATTTTTCTCTAATGAGTTTTGATAGATTTTGTAAAGACTATGGCATTAACAGACAGAAGACAACTCTGTATTCTCCACAATAGAATAGAGTTACAAAAAGAATGAACAAGACATTGATGGAGAAGGCTAGGAGTATGTTGAGTAGTGCTAGTCTAGAACAAAAATTTTGGGTTGAAGTTGTTGCCACTGCGTGCTACCTGAATAATAGATCTCCTACATCATCTCTTGTTTATAAAATGCATATGGAAGCATGGTTAGGTAACAATCCTTCATTGAGACATCTTAGAGTTTTTGGTTTCGAGGCATATGCACATGTGCCAAAGGAGAAGCAAACAAAGTCGGAGAACAAGGTTGTGGAATGCATCTTCATCAGATATAGTAGACGTGTTATTTTTAGAGAAATTAAGTCTCCTCCTATTACATTGCAGCCAAAACAAACTAAGAAGGAAGATGTGATTCAATTCCCTTCTATGCCTGAAAGAGTTTAATTGAGACCACTTAATAGGCAAGAAGTTGAGGAGAGCTCATCTAGCTCTGAATCTTTAGAAGAGGAGTAAGAACCTCCAACTCAACTTGTTCGAAGGTCTACAAGACATAGACAACCACCTAAAAGGTATTAACCTAATGATTAAAGATGTATTTTTGCTTTGAATACTAATATGGATGAACCTAGATCTGTAGAAGAGGCTTTAGGTATGAATGATGTAGAATCCTAGAAGATTTCTATGGAAGAAAAAATGGTAGCTTTGAAAAAGAATGACACATGGGATCTTGTACCATTGCCTAAAGGATGAAAACTTGTTGGTTGTAAATGGGTGTTCAAGAAAAAGATTGGTACAGATGGAGGCATTACGATGTATAAAGCAAGGTTGGTTGTAAAAGGCTACTCTCAAGTTGAGGGTGTTGATTATGGTGAGATTTTCTCATGTTGAAAAAATGACATCCACTATATATTTGTTTTCTATTGCTACTGCTTATGATTTAGAGGTTGAACAAATGGATGTGAAAACTACTTTCCTTCATGGTGATTTGAAGGAGGATATTTATATGACATAGCCAAAGCACTATGTGGTAAAATGTAAAACTATTTTGGTCTGTAAATTGAAGAAATCTTTGTATGGCCTCAAACAGAGTCCTAGGATATGGTAACAGAAATTTAATACATATGATTTGAGTTCAGGATTTGAACATTCTAAATCTGATCGCTATATTTTTTATAAATCTAATGGTGATTATTTCTTGTACATTGCACTATATGTTGATGATATGTTACTCATTAGTAAAGGGAAAGGTATGCTTTCAGAAATAAAGTCTCATCTTGCTACTAAATTTGAAATGAAAGATCTTGGTGCAACAAAACACATTCTATTGGAATTAGGGATCACTGAGAGCGGGGTGAATCAGTGACCTATTAGTTAGAAATTTTTCTGACTTAACTTTTAACCACTGGAAGCATAAGCATAAAACTAAAATGTGGGAACATAAAACAAACAACCACAAAATCATAACACCAAAATTTTTACGTGGAAACCCAAATGGGAAAAACCACGATGGGATTTGAACCCATGATATTTTTCCACTATGGCCAGTAGAAAAACAATATTACAATATGGGGAATGCATAGGCATTCAAGAACACCGCCTAGAGCTCACTTCTCAAATATAATAAGGGCTATAACCTTGGAAGGCTCACTACCTTACAAATTGGTTATAGTGATGATTACAAAAAAAGAACTCCAAAATAGCATCTACAATGCCTGGATGAGTTCTGGTTAAGTGCCAAATATACTGATTGTTTCACCTTTGATCTTCTGCTCTGTTTTGCTTTGCTCTCTTTCTCAGTCAGCTACTAGATCAAGAATGCGCATGTGAAACTACACTAAAATGGATTATCGATCACCACTCACTTTCACACATTCATACCATTCGTTAAAAAGATCTCCCACACTGGTCTTATATATCTGCAATCACAAAATAGATCATTTATCAAGTCGACCTCCTAATATAACGTGTAGTCATATGTCGACTTGACTAGATCACCAAAACAATGTTAAAATGATGTCTCTATGTAGGCTTAATCATCCCATACATGATTCAATATACCGCAATCGCCGGAAAGCTTCCGGACCAAAAAATGCTCTGTTCAACCTGAAATACTGGTTAACTAGCTACCGGTTGACATCCTCTTCCGAAAATCAAGATCCATGATTACCAGATAGGAATTTCAAGAAGATTTTCCATCAACAACAACCTTAAATCAATAATCAACCATCAAAAGTCACCTAATGAGTGTCAATTGCCAACAATCTCTCCCTTTCGCATTGATGGCAACACTCGTGAAAAGTAGCGAAGTGTTGGAAAAAAAAAATGAACACCGGATCCAAAGATTTTCTAAGGCTCCCCCTTAGACAAGGAATTCTGAAACCTATAATTACACTCTTTCACTATATATTTTTCACCTTTACTCTCCCCCTTGACAACAATACAAAAGATGGGGTGTTGCCCAAAATTTATATACAGAGATAACTGTCGGAGACTTTACAAGTACTTCAAAATGTCAGCAAAAATGTGTTGGCAAATTGCTAGATTTGGTTAAGTGTTGTCATTGATGTCAAAACTATATCCCGGTTGGAGATGATCCCAATTGGAGATGATCCTGGTTAGTCTTGGTGATATTCTTGGTTTTGGCCATCATTTTGATCCGTGTATGACCAGATCTCTGGAATCGGTTTGGGATGCTTATTCTGATGGCTATATGCTTGCTATATTCTGGTGGTTTCATAATTTGGTTATCACTTTTGGGTATTTGCCTTTACTAGCTTGTTCTTTATTTTCTCAGCTAGCTTTTGGCTTTACCGTCTTCTAGTGTTCTGATACGGAGGCTACCTAGCTTACCATCAATTGGGATTCTTTAATGGTTTGTTTCTATCCCTTCTTGGGTTCACGTCTACCTCACCAAACTTATCAGGGCTTCCCTACCATTTATTTTCTTATCTCACTTTTATCAAGCTCACCAAGTAAGCTTGCTCACTAAAACCTTGCAGGGATGCAGGACACACACACATATTCCCTCATTGCAACACCACCCATCTTGTTTGTTTTAGCAAACTTTTCTCTATTGGATTCACAATGTCACAGTTTCAGGCTTGTAGCCTTTTGGAACTTCTTCCAGTTCTCAACAGATTCCTCTCCTGCAAGTTATCTTCATTACATTACTGAAACCTAGCCGAACTACTTCCAAGCTCGCCTAGGCTCAGTATGTAGAAATGACGATTGCCATTTCCTGGTTTCCTCCTACTACTATTTTACTCATACTGTACATTTTTGGCTCTTCCTGAAGCACTCCAATGGATTTGTGGATCCCACGATGGAGTTTGAAGACATAGCCATATTTACAATGTGGATTCAAACAAAGAATGAACAATAAAAAGGAAACTCTAGCTACAGAACTATAATGAAAAATTTAGCAAAACAAAATAGAATAGTATTCAGTGATCGGGACCAGAAAATAGACTTGTATGTATTTCTTTTGTTTTTCCAAAATGATCCAGCAACCCCTTACAATTCATCTTTTCGGACTCTTATAGCTCATCCATCCATCGTGGAAACACAAACGGTTACAAAATGAAAGGAAAATATTTCCATATCAGGTCATCAGTGTAGCCTCAAAACCTGGCTTCCGATGCACGTTGGCAACTTGCAAAAATCCGCACCTTTCCATTGGATGATTGGGGTAACCAAAGCACACCTACATCGATACTCGATAACCGGCTCCTATGTTGGTTATTTTTCCATCGGCCTTTGGGGTAACATCAAATCCTAGTTTTCGATGGCCGATAGCGACTTGTCGCGCTTCGTACTTCCTATCGGGCTTCGACGTAACATCAACTTCTATTTTCCAATGGCTGATGGCAACTTATTACGCTCCACATTTCGTATCGGGCTTCGGCATAACATGGAAGCATTCCTCCTGATGGCCGATGCACCTCCTTTGGTTGTGCACTTTCTATCGGGTTTCACCGTAGGTGAGAACCTTGCCTGTCGATAACCAATACCACCCGGTCCATGCCTATGCCTTCCCATTGGGTCATTGGGGTAGCGTAAAACTACTCTGTCTGATACTCGATGACTATCATTGAGGCACTCCACTCTGCATGCTAACTCAATGGGTCATTGGGGTAGCATAAAACCGCTCCTTCTGATACCCGATAACTCACTCCAAACTTTGGCGACCGCTTCGGGATAAGTCCTTCTGATTGGGGTAGGTCTTGCGGATAAGCAACATTTCAAAAATTGCAATAAAAAAGGACTTAGAGCCAGTCCATAATATGTACATGCCAAAGTTGGTTAAGGGCATCTCAACCCTTAGGTGCTCCTACACCATACTCCCAAAAAATAAAGAAGTCAAGTGATTGCACACGACAGCAGGGAGAGATCAATTCTCGACTTGACAAAGTCAGATTCAGGGACCCAGGTCACTTTAGAATCAAGTTTCTTTATCTATTTGACCAAATGTTCCGTGTATACCTTATGTCTAGTCTTCTTGAAAATGCAGAAATCCAACACTTTCTCAGCCTGAGGCATGGTAGAAGAAGGTAAGGGCAGATTGGCAAGTGCCTATTGAACATCTGAAACTCGCGCATCCTCCTTAGGAAGTTTCCCCTTGTAGGCAACCAAATCTGCAACATTGAAAATTGGAGACAAAGCAATATCAGATGGCAAATCGATCTTATAGACATTAGAGCCATACTTGGCTCAAATTTTACACGGGCCTAGTCTCCTCATTTGTAGTTTGCTGGGAATCCCTTTCTGAAGTTGATTCTTGTTTAAATGTACCATCACTAAATCTCCAATAGAAAATCGCACATCTGTTCGTGTGGCATCAACACTGGCTTTAACCTTTTGTGAATAATCTTGGAGAGCTCGTCTGACTTGGTCATGAACCTCCTTCATAGATTGAGCAACATCATCAGCTTGACCACTTTTGTACATCAGATCACCAAGATCCCATAATTCTATAACACCTCGTGGGTCCATACCATAAACTATCTCAAAAGGACTCTTCCCATTTGACCTGTTGACACTGTCATTGTAGACAAACTCTGCCTGGTGAAGAACTTGATCCCAACTTTGTCTATGTTCTTTCATCAAACACCTTAAAAGGTTTCCAACTGTCCTATTTACCACCTCTGTTTGACCATCTGTTTGGAGATGATAGGCTGAACCAAAAGACAAATTAGTTCCCAGTTTTCCAAAGAGTTTTCCAAAAATGTCCAAGGAATTTGACATCTCTATCTGAAACAATACTAACCGGCAATCCATGGATTTTTATAACCTCTTTGAAAAACAAGTGTGCAACATGACTAGCATCATGAGTAGTTTTGCAAGGAAAAAAATGTACCATCTTACTAAATCTGTCAACAACAACAAAAATTCTATCACAGCCAAGCTTCATTTTAGGTAATCCAACCATAAAATCCATATTGACACATTCCCATGGCCTGGTAGGAATAGGTAATGGCTGATAAAGTCCAGCATTAGTAGTTGTACCTTTAGCTATCTGACAAACCATACATTGCTCAACATACCTTCTGATATCCCTCTTCATTTTGGGCCAATAGTTAAACCGTTGAACAAGTTCCAATGTCTTATTAAGACCAAAATGACCACTCAAACATCTATTGTGGTTTTCTTAGATTATATTTTCCCTCATCGATCCTTTGGGAACACATAATTGTCCACCTTTAAACAAAAAACCATTCTGCAAAGTAAAGTCAGCATATTCACTATGAAAGTGATTCTAAAATTCTTGACAAACCTTGTAAATGGCTGCAAAATCTTCATCATTGGGGTACAAATCTTTGAAGTAATCAACTCCAATACTCTGAATCTCCACTTCTTGTACTGTTAGTAGCCTTCTACTCAAAGCATCTGCTACTTTATTACACTATCCTTTCTTATGCTTAATAGAAAAAGTATATGACTACAAATACTCAACCCATTTAACATACCTATGACTCAACTTATCTTGTGAATTCAGAAAACTCAAAGCCTGATTATCTGTATAAACAACAAACTCTTTAGGTAAAAAGTAGTGCCTCCACTTCCTAAGAGCTTAGACAAGAGCATACAACTCAAGATCATAGGATGAATACTTCTTCTTGGCATCATTGAGCTTCTCACTAAAAAAAGCTATGGGTTTGTTCTCTTGACTTAAAATAGCACCAACTGCTATATTACTTGCATCACATTCAATTGTGAACAACTCATCAAAACTAGGAAGAATGAGTACTTGTTGTGTAGCTACCTTTTGTTTCAAAAGTTCAAACCCTTTGTTAGCTACATTGGTCCATTGAAACTTATTCTTAGCTCCTCCTTTAATGGTATCTAGCATGGGTGCACAAATCTCACTGAACCCTCTGATAAACTTCCTATAGCACTATGCCAAACCATGAAAACTTCTTACTGCACTCACTGTCTTTGGTGTTGGCCAATTTGTGATGGCTTCCACCTTTGATGTGTCCATCTTCAAATCTCCTCCTAAAACTACGAATCCAAGAAAGACAAGTTCCTTCTTCATAAACTCACACTTCTCCAAGTTTATTATTAGTTGCTCATCATACAATTTTTGCAATACAATACTAAGATGCTCTAGATGTTCCTCTTTAATTCTACTGAAAATCAAGATGTCATCTAAGTATACAACAACAAATTTACCAATAAAATCTTTAAGCACTTCATTCATGAGTCTCATGAATGTACTGGGAGCATTACTAAGACCGAATGGCATAACAAGCCACTCATAAAGTCCTTCATTGGTTTTGAAGGTTGTTTTCCATTCATCACCTTCTTTTATTCTGATCTAGTGTTATCCACTCTTGAGATCAATCTTAGTGAAATACTTCGCACCTTCCAAGCAATCCATCAAGTCTTCAATTCTTGGGATAGGAAATCTGTACTGGATAGTGATTCTATTTATGGATCTTGAATCTATGCATAGCCTCCATGTTCCTCCTTTCTTGGGTGCTAACACTGAAGGTACGACACAAGGACTTATACTCTTCTTTATCAATCCTTGGTCCAACAATTCTTGGACTTTTCTAGTCACTTCCTTGTTCTATTTGGGAGTCATCTTATAGGCTGTTTTGTTGGGTAATGATGCTCTAGGAATAAAATTAATCTGATGGTTGATGGTTCTAATAGGAGGTAGGGTTGTCGGTGCTCCATCACTTATAATTTCTTTGAATTGGTTTAGTACGTGCTGCACTTCATGAGGTATTGGAACCTTCTTTTCTTGCTTTGCTTCCTTTAGTTTCACTATAAGAGAAAATCCTACTCCTTCTCCTTCCTTGAGAGTGTTAATGAACTCTTTTTCACTCACCAATGACACATTTGGGCCTTTAGTTTTCCTGCTCTCTCCTTCTTCAATTAGGGACTGAATGTTGTATGTAACTCCATCCTTTTGAAAATAATAAGAGTTCTCCTCTCCGTTGTGAATGGCCTTTCTATCAAACTACCATAGTCTACCCAGAAGTAGATGGCAAGCATCCATAGGCAGGATGTCACACAAGACTTTATCCTTATAACTACCTATATTGAACTCAACCCATGTTTGTTCATTCACTACCACATGCTGCTCCTTGTTGAGCCAAGTAACCCTATATGGATTACTATGTGGAATTCTTTTCAACTTTAGTTTACTTACTGCTTCCTCTGACATAATGTTGTTAGTAGACCCTGAGTCTATCACCACTCTACAAACCTTACCAAGGACCTTGCATTTGATTCTAAACAAATCTCTTCTTTGAGTTGGTTCTTCGTGTGGCTCCTTAATCAAAGCTCTTCTCATCATTAGATTTTCTCCATCTTCAGGAGCTAAGCTCACATCTTGTGTCTTGTTGTTTTCTACATCCTCTTGTGCATATGTCACTCTTCTTTCACTCCCTTGAGATGAAGAGGATTTCTCTAGACATCTATAGGCAAGGTGACCCAACTTTTGACAATTGTAACACTTCATGGTGGAGAAGTAGGACCCTCTTCCCAGTCCACTAGATCTACCTCTTCCTGGGTTGCTAGATGATCCCCTTCCTCTATAGCTATTCTTGCTATGTGAATCCTCACTTTTCTCTATAAGTTTGGACTCTCCTTGGGACCTTTGATCTATTCCTCTTCCACCAAAGCTACCTCTTTGGCCTCTACCATATTTTCCGCTGCCTCTTCCTCTATTCCTTTGTTCTTGCTTCTTTTTGCTCTTTTCCTCCACCTTTAGTGCCAACTGATAGCACTTATTCATGGTATTAGGGCTTAACAAACTCAAATCCTCTTGAATATTCTATCTCAAGCTATTCAAGTATCTGGCTACCTTGATGCTCTCATCCTCTGCCACCTTGGATCTCACACACAACTTTTGAAATTCCTCTGTGTAGCTGCTCACATCCAAGTCTCTTTGTCTAAGATTTTGTCTCTTTTTGTGTAATTGGATCTCATAATCTTCAGGAATATAGGCTTCCCTCACCTTGGCTACCATTCCTACCCAACTGGCTATTTGGTTCTTACCCTCTTTTTGCCTTTCTTCTTGGATAAATTTCCACCAAGTCAAGGCTTCTCCTCTCAATCTAGACTTAGCTACCTTCACCTTTTGGGCTTCACTAACTCCATCACACTCAAAGTGATTCTCCAATCCTTCAATCCATTCCATTACTATTCAGGCTCCATTTTTCCATAGAAAAGTGGCACTCCTTTCAAGGATTTTCCTCCTAAGGCTTTAATGGCTTTTAGGAAAGGTTCTTCTGGTATAATAGGGTCTAGGGCAGGTATCCTATCCTCTTCTACTGATTCTTTTCCCTTCCCTTCATTGACTTGGATTGCTACTTTCTTAATTTTATCCTCAATGATTTCTAGTTTGCTCTCCAGTTGCATTAATATTTCTCTCAAGAGTCTATTGTCTTCCTCCTTGTCTTCTACCTTCTTAGCTAGCTCTACATTGGTCACCATTCTGGAACTATTTTCTCCCATTGACTCAGTGTCTGACATCAACTACTTTCTTCCCAAGTCTAAACTTGCTCTGATACCAATATGATAGGGAGGCTACCTATCTTACCATCAATTAGGCTTCTTTAATGGTTTGTTTCTATCCCTTCTCAGGTTTATGTCTACCTCACCATACTTATCAAGGCTTCCCTACCATTTGTTTGCTTATCTCACTTTTCTCAAGCTCACCAAGTAAGCTTTCTCACTAAAACCTTGCAGGGATGCAGGACACACACACATATTCCCTCATTGTAACACCACCCATCATGTTTGGTTTAGCAAACTTTTCTCTATTAGATTCATAATGTCACGGTTTCAGGCTTGTAGCCTTCTGGAACTTCTTCCAGTTCTCAACAGATTCCTTCCCTGCAAGATATCTTCATTACATTACTGAAACCTAGCCGAACTACTTCCAAGCTCACCTAGGCTGAGTATGTAGAAACGATGATTGCCATTTCCTAGTTTCCTCCTACTGCTATTTTACTTATACTATACATTTTTTGCTCTTCCTGAAGCACTGCAATGGCCGTGTGGATCCCACGATGGAGTTTCAAGACAGAGCCATATTTACAATATGGATTCAAACAAAGAACGAACAAGAAAAAGGAAACTCTAGCTACAGAACTATAATGAAAAATTTAGCAAAACAAAACAAAACAGTATTCAGCAATCGGGACCATAAAACAAACTTGTATGTCTTTCTTTTGTTTTTCCAAAATGATCCAACCCCTTACAATTTATCTTTTCAAACTTTTATAGCTCATCCATCTGTCATGGAAACAAAAACAGTTACAAAACAAAAGGAAAACAATTCCATATCGGGTCATCGACATAGCCTTAGAACCTGGCTTCCATTGCCCGTTGGCGACTTGCAAAAATCTGCACCTTTCCATCGGATGATCGGGGTAACCAAAACACACCTACACCAATACCTGATAACCGGCTCCTCTATTGGCTCTTTTTCCATTGGCCTTCGGAGTAACATCAAATCCTAGTTCTCGATGGCTGATGGCGACTTGTTGTGTTTTGCACTTCCTATCGGGCTTCGGCGTAACATCAACTTCTATTTTCTGATGGCCAATGGTGACTTATCGCACTCCGCATTTCCTATTGGGCTTCGGCATAACACAGAAGCATTCCTCCTGATGGCCGATGAACCTCCTTCGGTTATGCACTTTCTATCGGGTTTCGGTGTAGGTGAGAACCTTGCCTACTGATAACTGATACCACCCGGTCCGTGCCTATGCCTTCCCATCAAGGCATCGGGGTAGCGTAAAACTACTCTATCCGATACTCGATGACTATCTTCGAGGCACTCTGTTCTGCATCCTAACTCATCGAGTCATCAAGGTAGCATAATCCTGCTCCTTCCGATACTTGATAACTCGCTCTGAACTTTGGTGACCGCTTCAGGATAAGTCCTGCCGATCGGGGTAGGTCTTACCGATAGGCAAAATTTCAAAAACTGTAATAAAAAAGGACTTAGATCCAGTCCATAGTATGTACATGCCAAAATTGGTTAAGGGCATTTCAACCCTTAGGTGCTCCTACACCACATTCCCAGTTAGCTTTATCGGTATGCTATTTTGGTGACTTGGTCAGTTGATTTTGGGTCCAGCGTATGGAATCAGTTTCTTTCATGCTGAAGGTGTTTCTTGATTATCTCCTGATCATTTCGTGACTTTACATTGGATGGTGTGCTATTATGGTGGTCCTATTTGGATCCGGTTAAACTTTCACTGAGGATTTCTACCGGTTAGTGAAACATGTTGGATTTTGGTCTTAGTGAAATCCCTAATGGATATAATTGTTTGGTTACTTGAGTTAGGTCCATGTTGTGTGTGTGAAAAAGTGAACCTGTGGTTGCAAGCACAACACTTCAATTAAGTCATTATATGCATGGTTAGTAATCAATAAGCAATAAGAAATAAACCATAGCAAAGCGACTAATTGCCTTCTAAAAGATGCAACTATAAGATTGCTCTCAGATTTTTATAAGCAATACCAGTGACTAGACTACACCAAGATGAAGGATTTAATCTATATGATATTAAGCTATATGGATGCAAGATGGATGAGTAATTCAAGCAAATTCAAGCAACTACGCATGCAAGCAATAATGAATGTAAAATGGATGCAAGTAATCTAAAAAAGCACAATGATTTCAATGACTCCAGAGCAAAATTAGCATGATAATAATTTCCAAGCGTGTTCTCAAAAATCTCTGGGGTGAATTGGAATGAGAGCTGAAGACTGAATTTATAGAGAATTTCAAAAAGCTCAATTTAGGATTAATTGAAAAATAATTGAGAAATCAGGTTGAGTTAACCTTGAGATAGATTCCAATTATAAGTTTAATTGAAATGCATTCAAATTAGAAGTCCAAGTTGCATTGGAAAATAATAATAAATTAATTCCATGCACATCTGATAAAAATAGATAATTCTTCAATTTAATCAAGAAAAGAGTTTTCTTAATGCAACTAAACTTCTTTTTCTGAAAAGCTTTGAGTTCCAATTTTAGAGAATAATTCAACAATTCAATTAAATCACTTTTCTGATTTCAAGTTCTAAATTTAGAAAAAGAAATAATATCTCAAGTTTGATTTCTCTCTCTCTTCAATTCTTTTTTTTTTTACTTTTGTTTTGTTTCAATTCAACTCTTTGTAATAAATTAATCCTTTCGCATGATTGAATGGCAAATTTATTAATTAATTAAATATGCAAAGATATTTAATAAATTAAAATGGGATAATTAATCAAAATGATTATTCTTGAAATAATTCAATTAATTAAATAAATATTTAATTAATATTGAGTGGTTGATTTGCCATGTGATTTTTGATGATTAAGGAATTAATAATGTGCTCAAGATTGATTTAATTGCCTTTGGTTAGGACCTTGGTGATGTTGTCGAGATTAGGGGCCCATGGTTTAGATGACCAATTTTAGGGTATTACATTGGCCCCTCTTTGAATTAATGTGCGAGCAGCGCTTTGATTCAAAGAATGTGTGATGTCCAGGAGATGCCAATTCTGAACTTGATTGATATGAACTAGATAAAAAGTGAGGTGTTAGATTGATTCGAAGCGACAAAGCTAAATGAGGTCTGATTAAAGTGATACCGATCCCAAACTTGATTGAACTGAGGAACGATAGAAAACAAAGATACTGAACTTGAACTTGATTGATCAAGAAGCGGATCTTACTGATCTAGAACTTGATTGATCTTAGATACACTGAATAATGATAAAAATCGATCTTGAACTTGATTGATCAAGACACGATGAGTGAAGAATAAACCATCCAGCTTGATCAAGAAATGAATACTGAACACCTACTTAGATTTAGAATGACCAGTGAAACTCTTTAAACTTTTGATTGAGTTTAAATGAATAATCAGTTTGATTTGAAGTGAAGAAACTGATTAATGTTAAGAGATTAATTCAGATGAAAGACAAATATCAGCTTGATTTGAAGTGATGAAACTGATATGCCCCTAGCGATTGATTGATTCAGATGATCGAGAGATTTCAACTTGATGTGAAGTGATGAAGTTGAGATGCCCCTTAACGATAAGGATTTTAATTAGAAAGATTTTGCTCGACTTTTGATGAAGATTTGAAAAAAAATTCTTGACTTGTGAGATGCGAAGTCATAAGGTCATGAGTATGCCCCCTCAGGAGCAAAATCGAAAGATAGTGAGGGTAGTTGATTATAGGCAATTGTTTGGCGAAAATAAGTGATTTAAGCACAAATTGATTTTGAGGATTTTTCTGAAGATTTGGCAATGATTGATGAGAAATTGAGCATAGAGTTGATAGGTAGAATTGAAATGTGGATGTGTAGAATTGAAATTGAATTAAGATTCAGTGTTGAAATTGAGCGCAATTTGAAGAAAGAATGAGCATTAATGAAAAAAAGCGCTAAGTAGTCAAAATTGTGAAATGGACTAGCAAGACGATCTCGAAGTTCGATTTCGATCCTGAAAATGGAATCAGAGTAGGCACATTAGCCAAGGGTACAATTTTCATGTCCATCGGAGCAAGTTGAAAAATTAGGTTTTAGGCTATATATAGGACAAAAGTGTCATTTTCAATTCATTTTAACCTTCCAAGTTTGAAAATTCAAAAAACCTTCTGCAAAGAAAAATGGTGTTCCCTACTCGTCAGCATCGATTTGAGCGGCAGAGATGACATAATCGACCCCGAAACTATGAGCCAGTGGTAAGTGATCAATCTTTAGCCTCTGTATGTTTCCAAATTTGATTTTTTTTGTGTATTTTTCACGTTTTTGATGGGTTTGAAGTTGGGTTTCTCAGTTTATCGTGTGAGACAGGATCCTGTCTCGTACGAGAAACTAGCAAATTGTGTTTTATCATTTCAACCCATTAGAATTGTCGTATGAGAGCAACCCTTGTGTCGTACGATAGGACGGTTAAAAGACCATTTTGTCGTGCGGTGTATAAAAATTTGTCGTTTGAGGCTGTTTTCTCGTACGATAGCCATTTCTGACTCGTACGAGATTCTGTTTAACTGTGTTTTGTCGTTCGAAAAATAGTGACAATTTTTGAAAGTGTAAACATGAAATTTTGGTTTTGTATTTAACTTATTTGGATTTGCGTGATGTTTAACTTCTCTTTCAGGCTAATTTGGAATGTTTTCTGATGTTCATTGTTGGGTTTTGTAGGTTTCTTTACCTCCTATTCTCTTCAGATGTGTATATCCACCCATGATGGCTTTAGTTCAGGATTTGTCTAAGTTTGAGCAGGCTCATGTTGATTTATGCGGCTTGGCTCATTTGATGAGGTTACCTGATATCCGTGTGAACCACAGGATGCTCACGACGTTAGTAGAATGATTTCATTCAGAGCATAATACCTTTCATTTGCTGGTTGGGGAGTTGACCATCACTCCTAAGGATATGTATAGGATTCTTCGTATCCCTTTTGCTGGGGATAAGGTGGACTATGATACCGCATTGTTACCTGGACTGCAGGCACTGAGGAATGTATTCAGGGATCCAGATATCTTGACTCGTTCTATGAGTTGGGATATACTGATGAGTAGGTACAGTGAGGAGTATCCGCTGGCATGTGTCTTAGCAAGGTTTATTGGGTGCTTTTTGATGCTAGACCGAGGGCAGCAGGGTTTCTAGAGCGGATGGGGTCAGATGCTTGAGCGATTGATAGAGTCCCCTCAGAGACTTAGCTGGGGTTCTTGCTTACTGGCCCACATGTATTGAGAGATGCATGAGATTGTTTATAGAGAGGGGTGGAACATGGCTATTGGGGTGTACATTTTGTAGGTGTGGGCTTGGGAGCACCTTCCCGTGTGTCAGCCGATAGTGACAGACAGCAGGGAGCCAAGACAACTGATCATTTATAGATATGCTAGATATATCACGCAGCCCCATCTGGGCCAGATAGACTACTGGAGACGATAGCTCGATGACTTGATAGCTATCTTATGGCGACCATATAGAGGGTTAGAGCTATGGGATGACTGGCAAGCAGTGCGCAGAGATCTATTTGTCACACACCCACTGATTGGGAGATCGCAGACTATTGTGGAGCGATTTGTCGTTTCACGAGTGATGAGGTAGTATGGCCGGCCTTAGGGGATCTCACAGGAGTTTACAACATATGCTAGGTATGTGGATGAGGAGAGGCAGGGTTGGGCACCTAGGCTATCTTATGCCTTGGCTATGCAAGAGCTGACAGGTTTACCCCGCCTGAGGTGGGATTACCTGGAGGATATAGCAGATGCGGGGGTATTGCCCCAGTACAGGGATTATTTTGTAGCAGCATCCATTCCCTTGGTTTATGGATCCTAGAGAGCATGCTCCTCATATCAAGGATGTGGAGGATGATGCCCCCACACCGGTATAGGGACAGGCACAGAGACAAGGTCATAGGCAGGGACAGGGCCATAGGATGACTGGAGAGTAGTGCGCAGAGATCTTTTTGTCACACGCCCACTAATTGGGAGATCACAGACTATTGTGGAGTGATTCATCATTTCACAAGTGATGAGGTAATATGGCTGGCCTCAGGGGATCTCACAGGAGTTTACAACATATGCTAGGTATGCGGATGAGGAGAGGCAGGGTTGGGCACCTAGGCTATCTTATGCCTTGGCTATGCAAGAGCTGACAGGTTTACCCCGCCTGAGGTGGGATTACCTAGAGGATATAGCAGATGCGGGGGTATTGCCCCAGTACAGGGATTATTTGCAGCAACATCCATTCCCTTGGTTTATGGATCCTGGAGAGCATGCTCCTCATATCGAGGATGTGGAGGATGATGCCCCCACACTGGCACAAGGACAGGCACAGAGACAGGGTCATAGGCAGGGACAGGTCCAGAGACCAGATGCTCCACGATGGACTGGTGGTGATCCTAGTGCCAGCAGGAGTGGAGTGCGAGCTGACATTGGACAGTAGAGGGGTGAGGGTGGATCCCTTGGGAGAGTAGGCGTGAGGTTGGGTGGGGGAGAGGAGGAGCGGGCAGCTCCGAGGTAGGTCCGTCAGCGGTGAGAGGAGCAGAGTGGAGCCACAGGTGGAGATGGTGGTGGAGAGCCTGCAAGAGAGCAGGGGGCTGACATGGGTCAGTTGATGAGAGCACGTCTTGCAGAGCTACAGTCACAGTTGTTAGTGGCGTAGACTCAGCTGGCGTAGCAAGACCGGCAGCTGGTCGAGCTGAGGACTGAGCGTGATCACCAGATTGTGGCTTTGAGAGCAGAGTCGAGAGCAGAGATAGAGTCTCTACGACAGGAGGTCCTTCTCTAGAGCAGTAGGGCATCTTATTATGTAGCCGCGTATAGTGATGTAGTTCATGTTGCACAGCAGGTGCAACCTTATTCGCAGTATATGGCCAGATCGGAGGGAGCACGAGCACCTCAACAAGATCTTGAGCATCAGACTCCTTCTCCTCCACCAAGCGATGAAGGAGAGGGTGCCAGCTAGATGATTCTTTTTGTAGCTCAAAATTTTTTTTGTAGACACACCCATTTGTTTTTTTGTAGCCTATATGATTCTTGCTCCGATGGGAGTGTGTACATGTCATTGGACATAATTTTGTACTCTTAGACTTGAGATGATATATATATATACGAAATCCGATTTGACTTCATTGTACTTGTGTCAATTCGATTATAAGATGTTTCTATATGCTTTATTCTATATGTATGTAATTCTTTTTTCAGCATGAATGTATGTATTACAAATGATAATGGATGTCTATGTTTTTGTTTCTTTTCATATGCAAATAAATGAATGAAAATGAGGAGTGCAAAAAAAAAAAAAAAAAAATTGTTTTCTATGTAATAAGATGAATACAAATGATTAATAATAAAATGAATGAATCTATATGAAATGTTATGTATGCAGCTAAACGTCTCAAAACACAAGTATTCAATCAGAGAAATAATGATAAATAGACCACTTAGCGTAAGAAATGATGATGTTCTCAGCTCGCATTTTGAAGATAAAGAGATTATTATTATCACACCAGAATCACCCTAGATTCACTAAAATGCAAAATGAAATGCAAAATGATATGCAAAATGCAAACTAAACCTAGTCACTGGATTTGAAATACTTAAGATTCATCACTGAGCATAACGAACACAACAGTCAAGGTAGAGTTCCTTTTTTTTTCAATGTGCAATATTAATTATCTTGTTCGCAATGACCCTTTTTTTGTTCATATCCTTGGACATATTTCGCAGGGACCCGAATTGAATCATAAAGAAATTTCCTCAAAACAAACAAAGAAATGATATGGACCTCCCTGTAGCATACAATTAAGTGGAGTCGAGGTATGTGAGGCAATTTCACCTTAATGTGAAGGCTCTTATCACAAACACCCAGCTAATTTATATGTTTCCAGATCATTGGGATTATTCCTACAAGCAGAAAACAAAGAAAATATTATGCCCCCAATCTTTGCAGCTCTTAGTCAATACAGACTTCCTCGAGTTACTCAGGGGGATAATAATCAAAAACCAATATAAAAGATAGCATACAGAGAAAATTTTTCATTCATAGCTCAAACTGTTTAGTAATTGTTCTTTGTTATGTTGTTTTGCTTGTGAACTCAGTGATAAAAACTCTGTAGTAGTCAGGAGACAGGTGACTGACTCGGAGTGGCTGACCAGGTTTCACTGACGGAATAATGATTTGGTTGACACTGCTTAGGATATGTAATGTTCTCTATCAAGTAACCTAAGACTAGGACATTGATCTGTTTCAAGTCATGAGGGTTCCAACGAACTAGGATGTCACAAAAGTGACTGAAAATATGTACAAGCGAAAGCAAAAGATACTTGAAAGCGGGAAATGCCAATGTTGTGTTGATAGATGGAGCGCTTGAGTACAAGAGGTGCCTGTTTACCAGGTTTTCACCTGCTTGGCAGAAATTCTTTTTTTTTTTTTACCAAGGTGCCTGTTTACCAGGTTTTCACCAGGGCATTTTCTGTCTTTTTTTTTTTTTTTTTTTTTCAGGACTTTTTCTGATTTTTAGGATTTCTTCAGGACATTTTCTAATTTTTAGGATTTCTTCAAGACATTTTCTGATTTTTATGATTTCTTCAGGACATTTTCTAATTTTTAGGATTTCTTTAGGACATTTTCTGATTTTTATGATTTCTTCAAGACATTTTCCGCTGTACAGTTTGCTGGAGCAGAGAATGCTAAGTAAAGAATCTTTTCAGGTGGATGGTGTTAATCGGTTCTCGAAGCTATTCTCCTTCTGATGTTGAGAGTTGATAGGCACCAGAGCCAAAGACTGCAGTAATGATATAGGGACCTAGCCAGTTGGGTTCAAACTTCCCCTTGTTGTCTCGAAACTATTGATTTTTTGGATTTTCTCTCAGAACTAGGTCACCAACTTGAAATTCTCTTTGTTGAACTTTCTTGTTATACCCTCCGGACATTCTCTTTTGATATACTCTGAGATGATTAAATGCCACTTGTCGATGCTCATCTAGCAATTTGAGTTCTTGCAATCTAGATATTCTACAGTCTTCATCAGTAACAAGACCTTGCAACGAAACTCTTAGAAATGGTATTTCTACTTCAATAGGTAATACTGCTTTAGACCCATATACCAAAGAGAAAGTTGTAGCCCCAGTAGGTGTTCTGATACTTGTTCTATAAGCCCATAGTGCCGGATTGAGCTGCAGATGCCAATCTTTTCCGGATTTGTTCACTGTTCTGTGCAAGATAGTCAGTAGGTTTTTGTTAGATGCCTCAGCTTGTCTATTACCTTGAGGGTAATATACTGATGACCAGTGTTGCTTTATTTTGAATTTCTCACAAAGTTCATTCAGGTCTTTATTCTTGAACTGTCCTCCATTATCAGTCATGATGGATGAAGGTATCCCATACCTACAAATTATATAGTTTAGGATGAATAAGGCGACTTGTTTACCAGTTGCTTTGATGAGCGGAATCGACTCTACCCACTTGGTGAAATACTTAGTGGCCATTATGATGAGTTATTGTCCGTTGGATGAAGCGGGATATATCTGACCAATGAGATCAAAGGCCCATTGGTGAAAAGGCTAATGTGTAATGAATGGTATGAGATCCCTCGCCGGGGCATGTATGAGATTTCCATGAAGCTGACATTTCTCACAAGTCTTAGCAAATTTTATGGCATCTTTTTCCATATCTGGCCAGTAGTAGCCAGCCTGTAATAGTTTCTAAGCTAAAGTAAAACCATTTGAATGAGATCCACAAATACCTTCATAGACTTCCGATAATGCACATTTTGATTCTTCAGTTTCTAGACATCTAAGCAAAGTACCATCCAAACCTCGTATAAATAAATCATTAGCTATGATAACATATCGCGAAGCATTTCGAGTTAGGTTTCTTTTCTCGTTATGAGTAAGGTTTTCAGGGATAATTTGGTCACAAAGATAGGAATAGATGTGGCTGTATTGGGATGAATCGTGTCCAATAATAGAACAGACTATTTGGGTCTTAGGAGAATCATAAGCAGGGTAATATAACTCTTCCACCAGGAAATCAAAGCAAAAATTGGACTCCTGTAGCTCAGTAATAGATGCCAAGGTAGCCATAGCATCGGCTGCTCTATTTGCTGATCTAGGAATTTGTTGGAATGATACAAAAGAAAAATACTTCTTGAAATCATCTACCATCCTCTTGTAAGGCATCAATTTCTCATCTTGAGTCTGATATGTATCATTGATTTGATTGATGACCAGCTGAGAATCTCCATAAATATGTAATTCAGCAACCTTCCATTCGATGGCTAATTTTATTCCATTTACCAATGCCTCATATTCTGCAATGTTGTTTGTGCAAGGGAATAGAATCTTATAAGATTTTGGAATGGAGTACTTCTAAGGAGTAATGAATAGTATGCTAGCACCTGAACCATTTTGAGTAAAGGACCCATCAAAGAACATCTTCCAAGGTTGTTGAGTAAGATGCATTATTGATTCATCTAGGAACTCAATGTGTAATGGTTGAGTATCCTCAAGTGGAGCTTCAGCAAGTTGATCAGCAATTACCTGTCCTTTTATGGCTTTGCGTTCCACATATTCAATGTCAAACTCTGTAAGGATCATTACCCACTTTGCAAATCGTCCGGTGAGTGTTGCTTTATTAAGAAGATACTTGAGTGGATCAATTTTGGCCACTAGCTTGACTGAATGTGCGAGCATATAGTGCCTTAGTTTCTGTGATGCAAAGACTAATGCCAAGCATGCTTTTTCTATTATACTGTAGCTCATTTCGTAAGACACCAATGTCCTGTTGATGTAATAAATAGCTCATTCCTTTTTTTTGGCAACCTGTTGCGCCAGAAGTGCCCCCAATGATGAATCAGTTGTTGATATGTATAAGATTAATGGTTTACCTTGAATAGGTGGCATCAATATCGGTGGATTTGACAGATACTCTTTGATTTGCTGAAGGTGTTGTTCACATTCTTGATCCTAATTGTATAATATGCCTTTCCTTAGTACCTTTGTAAAAGGTTGAGCTTTGTCTGCTAGTTGAGAAATAAATCTTCTAATGGATTGGAAATGTCCCTGTAGACTTCTCATTTGACTGATGTTCTTTGGAGGCAGCATTTCCATTATAGCCCGGACCTTCTCAGGATCAACCTCAATGCCTTTCTTTGAAATGATGTAGCCAAGTAGTTTACTAGATGTCACTCCGAATGCACACTTCTTTGGATTTAATCAGAGCTTGAACTTTTCCATTCTGTCAATTATAGGATCTAACTCTTGAATATGCATTGATCTTTTCATAGTCTTCACTAAGGTGTCATCAACATAATCTTCCATATTCTTATGCATCATGTCATGAAAGATAGTTGTAACTGCTCTTTGGTAGGTTGCTCCTGCGTTCTTTAACCCAAATGGCATAACGTTCCAGCAAAAGGTTCCCCATGCACAGGTGAAAGTTGTCTTTTCTTGATCTCCAGGAGCGATTTTAATCTGATTGTAGCTGGAGAATCCATCCATTAGTGAGTACATCTCATACCCAGCTGTCATGTTGACTATCATATCAATATTTGGCAATGGAATGTCATCTTTTGGACATGCTTTATTGAGATCTCTAAAATCTATACAAACTCTGATAGATTTATCTGCCTTTGACACAGGTACTATGTTGGAAATCCATTCAGCATAATCTATTGCTCTGATAAATCCAGCTTTGACCAATAGTGCAACATGCGGGTGCATCTTACAAAGTTTTTGTTTAACTGGTTTTACTCCTGGTGTGATTGAGAGATGGTGCATAATGAGATCAGGATCTAAGCCTGGCATATCAAAGTATGTCCATGCAAAATTTATTTTCTTCTCTAGGAATAGCTAAGTGAAATCCTTCAATTCCTCTGCTGATAGTAATTGAGCTACGTGAATAATTTGTGGTGTGTCTTGATTTCTGATATTCACTGGTTGAGTTGGCTCGATCAATATGGAAGACCGCTCCTGAAAATGACTGGGCAGTATACCAAGTATCTCACCTTTAGGTTCCTCAGAGAGGTTTTCACCTTTGGGTACGTCCTTTATTTTCTCTTTTTTAGATTCTGACATCGCCACAATGTGGTTTTCGCCATCAGATCTTTTATTTTTATCTTTCTTGTTTTTGTGACTAAGATACTTGATATCCTCTTTATTCATATTTTCACTCCATTCACTCGTGGAAGAGTTAATAGGTTCGACTGCATTGAGATAATAGGATAATGTATAGTCATTGGCAAAAATAGGTATATCCATGGGTTGATTCTGTAAAGTATAGTCAATCAATTCGGGATGTTTTAGGGATAAATTTTGGATAGGTTCAAGAGCGTTCATGATATTGTTATCACAGCTATGGATCGAAAAGTCGAGTTCCAGAAAGATACCTTGCGTAAGTGTCTCAAGACCAAGAAGAGTCAGATCATGATTATTAAAGTTCACATTAATATTTAATTAATCTAATCCAATAGGCATACCTATAACATTATTGACTAAGTCGGACTGGATGTCATGTCGTGGTTTAACAGCAAGAAGACTAGTGGGCAATTTTTCATTGTTTGTATCAGATGCTTTAGAATTTGAGGATGAGTGGGTATCATCATTAATAGGATTGTCATTAGAGTCATCAGAATCATCATAGTTATCTGATGAAGTTTCCAAGTCTCTTTCAGGTGATTTAGTAAGCATATGTATGGTATCAATACTAACATCTTTAATGCTACAAATTCCTTCATATTGTAGTTCATTTGTCATTTGTATCTGACACACCTGTTGACATGGTCTCATTATTTATGCGGCTTTCTGTCATCTACTCCATTCAGCTTCTTCTGGACTAACAACTGGTTCTTGTCCTGTAGCTTCTAACTCTTCCTGTGTAGTGCTATAACTGATTTGTTCTGTTTCAGGATAAGGACACATAGATGGGAAGCTTTCTGGTATTGTTCCTTCTTTCAATGCTTGTTCATAATTTGCTTGCCTCTTTTGTCTAATTTCTCGTATTTCCTTCTCTAGTTTTAGGCGCATCAACTCTTGAGTATTATCCATGATACCACTAGATTCTTCTGGAGTTTCTATAGCGGATGTGTCTGAAAGATAGTCAGGACCCCATTCATACTCATTTGAATCAGTCTCTGAATCATCTACCTGTTGCCTGCCAGTATATGTGACTGGAATTTTTAATGGTGCAAACAATTCTCTGATTCTTACAAATTCATCTCTTATATCTTCAAGAACCTCAACTTCTTGTATTATCGTAGCTGATACCATTGAATCTTGAGCATTGACTATTTCTTCTTTCTTGACTGTTGATTCCTCTCTCTCTTTTCTATGCTCTTCTTTCATCTGTTTAGCATTTTCTTCATGTAATATTAAAGGTGATATCTTTTTCAAGCCTTTAGACTTAGAAACATGTTTTTGTTCTGATGTCTTTTTAGGATTGTATCCTAGTCTAGCTTTATCATGTGTGGATTTGGTTTGTAGTTGAATTGTTCAGTAATACCTTCTTTTTGTTTGCCCAAAGGACTAGTACCTGAGTACCCCATGCACTGAATCATTTTGTAACCACGACCATACTGGTTTGAAGAAATCTCACAATGTCGTACCTCCTCATTTGGACTATCTTCCTTATAGAGCCAGTTAAGCACATCATCCTCTTCTATTTCATCTGCCAAGGAGGTAGAAGACTGTATAAAGAGACCATCATATATAATATTTGGAGCTGGAGTTTGGGTTCTCATAGCCTCTGATGGCTTGCCTAACTGTTTTGGCGATGGAGGAAGAGAAACTAATGATAATACTGGTTCTATCTTGTAGCTATCCATGCCGGTATCTGTAATCTTCAATCTCTTTTCTAAGTCTTTGATCAATGTTTCTAGATCTTCATTTGGAGAGGCTGCCCTATTATGAGGCACAAGAGTATTTGCACCTTTTGTCAATGCACTACAGATGACATTTGTATCATCCACAATATTGACTTCAGCTCCATTATAAGGAAACTTTAAGCATTGGTGATATGTTGAGGGTACTACCTTCATTTCATGAATCCATGGCCTGGCCAACAATATATTGTATGACAATGGAATATCGAGAACCTGGAAAAGGACATCTCTCTCTACCAGTCCCACTCTGATTGGTAATGATACCAAACCTTTGGAGGTCCTCTCTTCTTCATCATAGGCTTTAATTGTTATTTTCTTGCCTGGGTCAATGACATTTTCAGAGAATCCTAGTTTTGTAAGCAGATGATAAGTACAAATATTCAACCTCGTGCCTCCATCTATCAAAACACGTTGAACTCTATGTTTGTGGATCATGGCTTCAATATGCAATGGCTGGTTATGTGGATGATTTAATGAGTTGTCATCTTCCTCAAAGAAGGTCAAATAGTGAGGTGAAGTCAGATGACCCACCATAGACTGAAACTGATCAATGTCTAAATCTTTTGGAACATTGGTAGTGAGCAATGCTTGGTGTAAAATTTCCTTGTGAGCAGATGAGAGCTGTAGCAATTCAAAAATTGAAATCTGAGCATTTGTCTTTTTCAACTGTTCAACCATGCTGTATCCAGAGGATGATGATGAGGAGGTTAATCTTTTAATTTGTCCAAGGTTGATTCCTTTTGTTTATTTGGCGTAGCTGTCAGATTTGATGTTTCTTGAGCTAGTTTGGAAGAGCTAGCTCCTTGGAGGGTGACTTTCTTTTGAGATCTAGTCAGAGCTTTTGCATATTGTGATTCATTTGGTTTATCTTGAACTATAATCACATTGCAATATTCTGAGTGTGAAGGTTCAATCATGTTGATAACATTGTCCTGGCTGGCATAAGCATAATTTACCTTGGCACCTCCTTTGGTCTTTGAGGAATCACCTTGTTCATAAGCAGGCAAAGGTTCTTTAAATGCTTTATGATCAACATTGGTTGGGTGATTCCCAACAACAACTTTACCAGTGTCTATGAGATGCTGAATCTCATGTTTTAGCTTCATGCAATTGTTTATGTTATGACCCTTATTCCGATGGAAGTCACAGTATTCATTTTCTCTCCACCATCTTGGTTTGACATCTGGATCATATGGTCTAGAGTTATCTGGTAGTGTTATCAAGTTGTTTCCCAATAGAGTTTTGAAAGCCAACTCATATGATTCTTCAAGAGGAGTAAAATCACGCTTAGGTCTGGAAAGCCAAGGTTTTTCTTTGAGCCATTCCTTTGTTTTCTTTGGCTGATTTTCTGCTGTAATTTCAGCGGCTTTAAGCACTTGTGTAGCACTGGCCAGATTGAATATTGTTGATTTTGAGTTGGTTTTGACAGTTTCTACTACTCCATCATTAACAACATTCTTGTTGTTGTCTTTGGCAAATTTCCAATACTTGTTCTTCTCTTTAGAACTGGATCCTGTTTGTGTTTCTTTCCAAGGTGTGATATCTCCCTTTTTTATGAGCACATCTTCCATTCAAATGGCATTATCTACCATTTTGTTAAATGATGGGTGTACTTGCATTTGTATGCTATATTTCATTTCGGGGACCAAGTTATTGACAAATATATCCATTTTCTCAAAATCCGGGATAGGTCATGGGTACCTAGAGAACATCCTTCTCCGGCATTGGAGAAAAGTAAGAAGAGGTTCCCCTATTTTCTGTTGAGTATTACAAAGATTGATCATAGTCACAAGATGTCGAATGTTGTATGAGTATTGTTGTAAGAACAGTTGGATTAGTTCTTCGAATGTTTTTATTCCTTTGGGTAGACTTGAGAACCATTCCATTGCTTGACCCCCTAAACTCCTTGGGAAGAGATGCATAAGGTACGTTTGATCATGCATGAATTCCATACAAGCAGCACTAAATTCCCTGACGTGATCTTGAGGATCTAAGGTACCATCATATTTATCAAATTTTAGGATTTCCACTCATGAAGGGAATGGAGACATGTGTAAATCCTTGTCAAATGGGAAGGGACATATTGCTTCCAGAGAATATTGGTTCGGGGAATTATCCTTATTCTTCATGTCTGTGAGCTCTGTTCGCAAAGCTATTAACTGTTTGTGTACCATGAGTATAGGTGAGTCTTTCCTCTTAGTAACAAGTGTCTAAACATCATATCCAACAGGAAGTTTAGCACCTTGATTTGTTAGTTCTAAGAAATAGTCTTCCTTTTATCGGAGCATGATAGCTTTCATCATTTTTCTAAAGTCTTTGTCTTTTTGACAGTCAAGGATATCTTTTTCTGGAGGTTTAGTAGCTTCGTCAGTCTCACTTGATGATGAGGAGTCATTATGATTTTCAGGGATATTATGGTCATTTTTGTTTCCATCATTGTATTCTGTCTCATGTATAGTGGGAGATTTCGGTTCATCAAAAAGTGGTCCACCTGATGATGATGGTATGTCAATGAGGGGATTCTTCACGTAGAATGGATTATCTTGATAAGTGAAGGTTTTCTCTTTGGCCTTTGTCTTACGAGAACTCTTGGTTTGAATAGGCATTTTTATAGATTAGTGTGACCTAGAGTTGTTTTGTGATGCAGAGGTCAAGATCAATTTCAGAGCTAGTTTGTTCTGTTTAGCGTATTGTTTTGGGAGAAACAACTGAGATTTTGTCTGATTTCAGGAATGATCTATCTTGTCTAAGATGTTTTCCTGGGTTGATTCTAAAATTGTAACTAAGATTCAGTCTGATTCAGGAATGATATATCCTATGTAAGACGTTATCTAAGTGACGTGAGTTTGATAGGTAGTTTTGATTGAACTAGCTGAAGGGTGATCAACCAAACCATGCAACAAAAAATGGCAGAGGTACACTATCTTGATCTGTTTTATGCTCAGGAAAATGATAACCAGTATTATGTTTGTTGTAGACTATGTTTTTGGCAATTTTGAATGTTCTGTCTGACAAAACCAGTGTAATGCCCATACCCTAGTCGGACTTTTAAAACCCGTTTAACCTTGATTGACTTCCTATGTGGCATTCTCGAATGGTAGATTAACCGATATGCAATGTGTAGTTTAGATCATATAAATAAACAGAGCATACTTATTATTGTGTTTTTGCATCGATTCTCATGTAAATGTAATTGTTCCTAACCCTTGTGATAAATCTTGAGCTAACATCTTCATTGAATATGTATTTGTATATACATGCTTGTATGAATTCATGGGTGCAGGAGATTGCAGGTACAACACTGCTTAGGGCAAGGTTCATCTCCTTTGGAATTTGCAAGGTTGAGTATGCTCCTTCATCTTTTGAATTCGGATTTAGCGGCCATATAACTCTCGTCCTTGCCTTAGCCATGGTTAGGTGAGCATCGTGTGTGGATTCGTGGGACTTGCCTTTCATTGGGATGCATGTCGAGAGATTTGGAGGACTTCCTCGATTTGTGTGCCTTGCGCGAGGTAAGTGAGGTATGTTATCCTAAGTATTAAATTTAAAATTATGATTAAACGTACACATTAGAGATATAGAAATTTAAATAGGAAGTTTCTTTTATACGATTAATCAGTAATTAAAGAGATTTGCTTTAAATTATGATTGTGGCTAGCTTAAGGTATTTAACTGGGGTTAGCGTGCTCATTTACACAGTTGAAACATTTACGCATATGTAGTTGGGAAATTAGAATAAATAAGACTCTTGCATTAGATCGGTCATTTATTTTAAAATGTCGCTTTATTAAGTTATAGCGAGTTAATTTAATAGTTAATTTTAATAACTACGATTTTAATAAATTATGCATTTTAGAAAGGAAAATTTTTAAAGTCGTTTGGGAGATAGAAATAAATTACTCATTTTCGCATTTTGGAAGAAAAGGGATAAATTATTATTATTTAAACGAAATTATTTCCTTTTTACTTGTATAGTTGATATAGTATAAAAAGATTGACTTTTAGAAAATTAAAATTTAATCAAAACGCCTTACCCGGTAAGTAGTTCCAAAATATAAATGTAGGCCTAAATCGATATTGAGAAATTAAAATTTAAAACTCAATAAGAAAAAGAAGCATTTTAATTTTAATAGGGGAAAACATATAAGATTAATAAATAATGGTAATGAATGACTTCCATTTGGGATTTTCAATCATTTTATTTTAAAAATAAATACCTAATTTCGAAATTGAAAATTAGGGCAAAATTAGGGTTTTCTTTTTAATCTTGTTTGGTAAGCATTTTGGGGGCTTCTTGGCCTTTGGTCTTTTTTTTGGAAAAACATGGTTCTTGCAAGGGAGATTGGGGGATTTTGGAGAGGGATGAGGAATGAGAGCAGCTGATTTGGGAGCTCATCTTCATCAAAATCTCTTCCTGGAGGTAATAAATTTTAATCTCCCCTTTTGTTTATTGTTATGCCCTCCATGAAATGCTGGAAAAATAGAGAGGATTGCTACCCATGAGTGTTTATTAAGATTTAGTTTTCAGTTGGTTGAAGGCTTGGTTATTCTTCAAAGACTCTTCTATTTTGCCCTCTTTTGAAATCCATAATATTCTGAGAATGAAAAAGAGAGAAAAGAAAAAAATGAAAGGGAGAAATGGCTGAGAGTGTGTTTGTTTTTTTTTTCAAAATGGGGTTGCTGAAAAATACTTTAAATTTGTGTTTTCAGACTGTGTTTTGGTGAGATAATCATACATTTTATTTGTATTATTTACATACATTGTTTTTCTTGTTTTAAAAAAAATTATCTATAAATATTCATTTAGCAAATTGTGGACTGCACTCAGGCAGTTTTGGTCTGGGTTTGGAATGATAAAATAATTTGGATCTGGTATTGTATTTTACCAGAGATTTGTTTTTTTTAAAATAAAATAAAACAAAATAAAATATATATATATATATATATATATATATATATATATATAAAGTTATTGCACCCCCATGCCCACTGGTAGCTACTGCTACCAGATGGTAGCAGCGCTACCAGAGGTAGCGGACTGCTACCAAATGGTAGCAGCGCTACCAAAGGTAGCGGCCTGCTACCATTTGGTAGCAGCGCTACCAATGGTAGCTGGGCTGCCAGGGGGGAGGGCCCACGTGGGTGTCCACGTGGGTACCCTCCCACTCCTTATTTTGTTCTTTTTAAATTTTAAAAAAAAGGTTTATCGTATTTCATTTTTAAATTATTTATTTATTTTTATTTATTTTATATAATTGTTTTAAAAATAAATAAATGAATATATGCTTATAAGATATAAAAATAAATAAAAAAATAGAGAAGAATCATATTAGCAAGTGAATTCAAGGTTAGTATAAGGGGATTTACATTTAGTTCTTTGTTATTATTCAATTTTAAATTCAGTTACTTATACTATTAATCTTGGATTATAAATTAATATATTGGACTTTAGGGAATCAGCATTAGTAAATCCATACTTGAATACAAGTTTTCTTTTAAATTTCATATTGGTTTCAGCATACTCAAGTTAACACTTATTTTTTTTACATGGACTAAATAGTCATGGTGGACTCATACGAATTTTTTAATAAAAGTTAAATTATCAAATCCGTAAACTTGTTCGGCATTAATGGTTAGACAGATATGGTAAACGAACACCTCTTCCGGACTTGCTTATGTAGGTTTAAATTTCTATAATAGAATTTGGTTATGGTATGGCAAGACTTGTTATGATAGTGGTTGGTTATAAGTCGGTTAAACCCCTTAGTTAGGCTACCGTCAAGCAATAGAATCTAGGTTTGTTGTCTTCTTTTGGTTATAAATCAATCTGACTCGTTTTTTTTTAAAAGGGATAACTATGTAATGATCAATCGGGGTAGATGTTGAATAGTGTATGTGTTCGCCTAAAGGGCAAAGTTGTAAAGACATGTAAATATGTAACCTTAACTATATTAAATACCAAAGGGGTCTTGCAGTTGAGCAGACCCGGAGATGTAGCCCATCCGGGGTGAACTCCGAGATCATTCCTGTGTTATGCGATGTTTATAGTGTACTTGGTTTTATGTTTTAAATTATCACGAATGGTTGTATTCTTGCATGAGTGTATGATGGAAATTTAACGAATTCAAATTTAAGTGCATAATAATAAACATCTGGATAAATGTAGTTATTTAAGTTCGTAAACATTGTGAGCTACGATTATGACAAAGTATTTAAAATATTGTAATTAAAGTTGTAAAAAAAAAAAAAGTAATTTGATAATGTTAATTTAAATTGTAATGGTGGAAGAAATCTAGTTAGAATTACTACATTGGATTAATTTGTTAATAAGTATGTTAATGGATTGAATGTAAAAAGGGGAAAAAAAAAACAAAGTTGAAACTTATGTCACAATTCCCAGATTGAGATTAAAAGGTTGAACATCATATAAATAACTATCTTTTTACCTTAGAAAATGAATCACGCCATGTCAATTATGTTTCATTGCATTGGATAAATTTGTTAAGTTATTTCACATTTTAATCTTAACAATAATCCTCACCAGATGAATATGATAATCGTGTGGACTCAACTAGGCATCCATGTTGTATATTGGATAAATATATATATAGTTAGTTATGTTGCAATTATAATCAATAACTCTCACCAGATATATTTTATAATTGGGTGAACTCCATTAGATATCCTTATTCTAATCTTTATAAGAAGGAATTCCCCCATGATTGCTAAAGTTGATCTGAAATGGGAAATAATTGATTTGTAGTTTCTACATTAAAACTTAGTAAGAGTATCTCTCTCATTTTAAGTTCAAGTAACAAAAAAAAAGGAGATATGCAAAAAGATAATTGTATTTTAAACCTAATTTTAAGGATGCTCTCACTTGTCCTAATGCATATCCATCTTAATGAAGTTAGTCCATTTAATTGCAATTATTAAAACTTCAAATGAATTCCATGGCTACTCACATTATACCTTTCATAAAAGAAATTCAACTCATTAGTTGGTTATGTATGAAAACAAAGGAAGAGACCTCACTCTACTCATGGAAGTTTAGTCCTTAAGAAACCAATTTATCTTATTAATTATACTGTTTAATATTTTAAAAGAGATATCACATGTGGGTGAATATTTTAAGATCAAATGAAGGAATCCTCACTGTATTAATCGTAGTTAGGCCTTAAATGAATGAATCTCTGTAGGCATATTTTTAAACATTAAATGGATGAAACCAATTGTGAAAGGGTACCACAAACCCAAGGAATGAACTTCATTATATTAAACACACGAACCCTTTTGGGGGCCTCTTAATGTAATTATGAAAATTAAGTGTATTGAATTAAATGACTCCTCAGCGGCCTCCTAATCACCAAAGAAATTGAACGCTTCCTAAAATTTTAAGATGTCATACCTTGAAAACACATATATAATCAAGACCTATGCATTTTCCCATAATATAAGTTATCCAGTTTAATGGATCTAATGACGCAAGTTGAGTTAGGTGTAAGGTTGTGTAATCGCGTTAGGAAACTCCTTAGGATTGGCTGAGCCTTCCGCTGTGATATCTAAGTTGACAGATAATCTCCATTGTATTTTTAATGTCGTGTCTAATAATGAATTGAGTTAACTTCAATTTATCTTAATATTGTAACCTTTTCATTAACACTCTTAATTATTATTAAAAAAAAAAAAAAAATTACAATCTATTTGAGTGTTTTTAATTCAAACCCTTAGGGGTTTCTTGGCGGGGCATTACAACCAGTGACTCGTACGACTAGGTTTTTGAACCGAATGACAATTTATCAGTTACAGGACGACAAAATTTATGTTTCGTATGAGTTGCTATTTTATACCGTATGATTAATGGGCATGTACAGGATGACAACAGACTGAGGTCAATTCTGTCTCGTACGAGACAGAATACAGTGCAGGATGATGAATGATTTAGACTCGTACGACAGAGAATCTGATATAGAATGACAATTGAGTAGATTCGTACGACACAGGATTGGTGAAGCACGATAAATTATCAGCCTTGTACGACTCTTCACAGGGCAGAGACTAAAAATTCAAAGTTTTCTGACTGCTGAGCATGACCCACTGAGTATGACAAATTCTGAGATGGACTGATTTTTGACTGGGATTGACTATTTTCTGACATGGACAGAGATTTGACTTAGAATGGACTAGTTTCTGACACAGACAGAGATTTGACTTAGGATGGACTAGTTTCTAACACGGACAGAGTTTTGACTCACTGAGTTGTTTCTAGTCTTCATTGATTTTTGGTATTTCAGTTTTTTTTGCTTCAGGGATGAAAAACACAGAAAGCAAGTAGTATTTATAGTGACTCCAATCACAGCGTGCAAACCCTAAGGAATTTGGTGAGGAAAGAAAACCTTTGCTTGTAGACTCAAGTACACACCCAATAGCTAATCAGAATACGGCCACTAAGTCTCACGCAATGGATTCTCAATGCCATATTATCCGACTCCAAACGCTAATGGGGGCATGAAATGACAAGTATCTTGGGAGAGTTACTATCTCTCTTGCACAAAGATTATCCCCCTTTCAAAGATGAACCGGGTAGCTTCTAATTTTAAATTGGATTTAGTCAGGGATCCGTTCGGCGTGTCGAGGTATAAACTCAATTAAGAGGTCTCCCAGCCTTGAAAACCAAGGTTTAATATACCCAAAGGTACAGAGGAGAGCTATTCCCGAGCACTGTCGTTGACTTGATTTTCATCAAATCACGTTTATTTTACAGTGGGTTGGATTACTTGGCGTCTAGCCATTCCCACTTAGGTCGTTCCCCTCACACTAGCCGTAACAGCTTTAAGAGTTTTTCAACCCCTCGGGAGGGCAGGCCTACTAAAGATGTACAAATCTCAAACAAAGAAAAAGCTTCAAGGGTCTGGATTTCTGATTGTCTAGAAAAAGACAAGAGCATACTCTCCTACCTCTCAGAATTTTCTAAAAAGCACAAAAGACAGATTTGTTCTTTAACTAGATAGCAAGTTAGGTTCCTAAAAAATGAATTTAAAGAATACACGATGTTTAGTTGATTCTCCTTAGGCAACCTACAAAGACAACGAATCAGTAGTCATATTGTTTTTGTACGACAAGCAATATTCTTCGACAAGCGTTCTACAAAAAACTAGTTAGGCTGTGAAAAACTCTAAGACAGACAGATAAACAGTCAAGATCAGTCGTCAGAAATGAAAAATATGAAATTTTGAATATTTTAGCAGAAAATACAGAATCGTACGACAGAGTCTTGACTCATACGAGGCAGGAAATAGTATAGTACGAGACCAGATTGTTGATGATGTTGGATCGTACAGAAGACGATTACTACTCGTACGACAAAGTGTATGCTCGTACGACTGGCGTGTCTACTTGTACGCTAATATGTTTGCAATTCGTGCAACACCTGCAATTTGTCATTTCGGCCTGTAAGAATTGTCGTACGAGATGTACGGACGAAAAACCAAAAAATCTGAAACCTGGAAAATAAGAAAAAATAAAGAAGTCAGTCTTGGAGGCTAAAAAAAAATAAAAAATGTAGTCTTCGGGCCCCACGGTGGGCGCCAGAAATGTGTGTGTGAAAAAGTGAACCTATAGCTACAAGTACAACACTTCAATTAAGTCATTATATGCATGGTTAGTAATCAAGAAGCAATAAGAAATAAACCATAGCAAAGCGACTAATTGCCTTCTAAAAGATGCGAGTATAAGATTGCTCTCAGATTTTTATAAGCAATACCAATGACTAGAGTACACCAAGACGAAGGATTTAATCTATATGATATTAAGCTATATGGATGCAAGATGGATGAGTAATTCAAGCAAATTCAAGCAACAACGCATGCAAGCAATAATGAATGTAAAATGGATGCAAGTAATCTAAAAAAGCACAATGATTTCAATGACTCTAGAGCGAAATTAGCATGATAATAATTTCCAAGTGTGTTCTCAAAAATCTCTGGGGTGAATTGGAATGAGAGCTGAAGACTGAATTTATAGAGAATTTCAAAAAGCTCAATTTAGGATTAATTGAAAAATAATTGAGAAATCAGGTTGAGTTAACCTTGAGATAGATTCCAATTATAAGTTTAATTGAAATGCATTCAAATTAAAAGTCCAAGTTGCATTGGAAAATAATAATAAATTAATTCCATGCACATCTGATAAAAATAGATAATTCTTCAATTTAATCAAGAAAAGAGTTTTCTTAATGCAACTGAACTTCTTTTTCTGAAAAGCTTTGAATTCCAATTTTAGAGAATAATTCAACAATTCAATTAAATCACTTTTTTGATTTCAAGTTCTAAATTTAGAAAAAGAAATAATATCTCAAGTTTGATTTCTCTCTCTCTTCAATTCTTTTTTTTTTTTACTTTTGTTTTGTTTCAATTCAACTCTTTGTAATAAATTAATCCTTTCACATGATTGAATGGAAAATTTATTAATTAATTAAATATGCAAAGATATTTAATAAATTAAAATGGGATACTTGATCAAAATGATTATTCTTGAACTAATTCAATTAATTAAATAAATATTTAATTAATATTGAGTGGTTGATTTGCCATGTGATTTTTGATAATTAAGGAATTAATAATGTGCTCAAGATTGATTTAATTGCCTTTGGTTAGGACCTTGGTGATGTTGTCGAGATTAGGGGCCCATGGTTTAGATGACCAATTTTAGGGTATTACACATGCTGTGTAATGTAAATCATAATATTGTTCCAATGGTATCGTGCGATGAAATTTTTTGTATTTATGGGTTTATGGTTTTAGGGTTTAGCTGACCTTGTCAATAAGGTTGATGATCTATATTTATAGGTGACTTGTTCATGTAATTTGCATATCGATGGTTAATTCTGCATTATCAGAGAAAGGATTATGTGCGAATAAAGTCATATCATTCAGGAGAAGGTTGGAAAGGTTTTGTATTGCAGAGAAGACATCAATTCTCAACCAGAACTATATTAGGCATTAGTAGATGCTCCTTTTATAGTTCATTGCTTTCTGAATTGTAGTCCGATGTTTTTGTAAGTCAATGAGACTTCCCTTTGTGATGAGCAGTGCACTCTAGGTTGTTGACCTTTTTGCATATGCAAGCCCCATTGTAATTATTCACAATACTACTCCAGAATATTCAACTGATTGTGGCTAGGGTTTCCAATCATGGTTTTTCCCTTTTTGGGTTTTCCACATCAAACATTGGTGTTATGTGTGTTGTGCCTTGATGATATATCTTTCATTGTGTTGTGCTTCGGTATAAGGTTTATAATTGATTTAAATGTTGTTATTGTTAGTAAACTGATTCACCCCCCCTCTCAGTTTACTACCCGTATCAGTGCATTCCAAAAATTGGTATCAAAGCAAGGTCCTCTCTACAAAAGCTTAACCGCTTGAGGAGATCCGGTGGCAACTGCTTCTAGTTCTACATTCAATCCTTACTAGAAGGAGAGTCCCAGTTTTGATGGTATAAATTAAAAGATATGGAAGGAGCGAATGAAGATTCATCTCAAATGTCTTAGAGCTAAAGTTTGTGAGATAGTGGAGAAAGGGTATGTACCTCATGACCCTTATTATGTAGCACCGACACTTGCTGATGAACAAAAAAGAGTTGAAAATGATGTAAGAGAAAAAGAAGCATCGTTGAATGCCCTATCTAATGAAAAACTATCGAATGTCATAGAGTTGGAGAATGCTAAGATGATCTGGACAAAGCTTGAAACTTTTTGTGAAGGTGACTAGGCTGTGAAGATTGCAAAACTTGAAGGTTTTCGGGTAAGATATGAAACTTTAAAGATGGAAGAGGATGAGAAGATAAGTTCTTTCATGGATAGAGTCAATGAGATTATCATGGGTATCAAATGTTGTGGCAGATCTGTTAGTGAAGATTAAATTTTGTCAAAAGTTATAAGAGTTCTACCTCTGACTTACAAGATGAAGTCTATTGCTATCAATGAACTCTAGACAATGTCAAGTACCCCTATGACCAAAGATACACTACTTGGGAAATTGACTGCTTTTGAACTTGAAGAACTTGGAGATTAGAGTGCTACAAAAACTAAGACTACATTTAGAGAATCTGCATCTGGTAAACAAAAGATAGACTAGAAAGAGATGTATGCTAAGGATATGGAAGAAACTGAGAAAGAAGAAAGAGAGCTTAAAGAGATGGAAGCTCTGATTGCTAGAAGAATTCCTAAAGGACCAACTAGAAGTAAGTATGAAGGTAAAGTTCCTTTTAAATGTTTTTCATGCAATAACATTGGTCATTTTGCATCTAAATGTCCGAAAGAGCTACTAGGAATCACGAAAGATTTGTAAAGAATTATAGGCCTAATCCTAAATATTAGAGAAGGCCTATATTTACAAGAAATAAGGATAAATCATGTTATTATGCTGGTGATGATGATGGTATTTATGATGATGATGATGATGTTCAACCTGTGAGTGGATCCGGTAATGGTGCCTCATCCGACAAAGATTGGGTCTTTATTGCTATCAAGGATTATTCTCTGGAATCTGTCATTCAAGCAACACACACTGAGGAAAAGGCCTTCGCTGCAAAAATTGAAGAGAAGGAGGAATGGGTTATAGACAGTGGATAATCACATCACATGACTAGTGACAAAAGAAAGTTCTTATCATTGCAAGAATTTGATGGTGGATTGGTCAGATTTAGAGACAACGAGGCATGTAGGATGAAAGGAAAAGGAACAATATCATTGGATGGTAAGACTAATACTGATAATGTTTATTATGTTGAAGGCTTAAAGCATGATCTTTTAAGTGTAGGTCAGATAGAGGATTTCATTTGCAATTCAAGGATGGAAAATGCAAGATCATTAATAAATTTGGATTGGAGATTTCTTCTGGAACTCAGACTAATGGTAATATATTTCATTTGAACTCCGGGGAGAAGGCTTGCTTGATTGCTCAAATTGATGAAAGTTGGTTATGGGATAAGAGGATGTGTCATGTAAATTTTGATTGCATAGTAAAGATTAGTTCAATACCGGTTGTCAGAGATTTGCCCAAGATTGTTTAAACCTCATAATCTGGTATGTAGAGAATGTCAAATGGGTAAGCAAGTTAGAACTTCTTTCAAAAGTGTACATGAAAAATCTAATGAAATTCTTAATCTTATTCATACTAATTTGTGTGGACTGGCAAGGACTAAAAGTTTTCAAGGTGATAGATGTTTTATATTACTTATTGATGACTATTATAGAATGATGTCGATGGAATTTTTGAAAGAAAAATCTGAAGCTTTTGAGAAATTCAAAATCTTTAAGGCTATGGTTGAGACTAAGATAGGACTGAAGATAAAGTTCTTAAGATCAGATCAGTTTACATCTAGTGAGTTCAACAACTTTTGTTAAATGAATGGTATTAGGAGACAACTTTCTACACCTAGGATTCCACAACAAAAGGGATTAGTGGAAAGGAAGAACATAACAATTTTGGATGTTGCAAGGACTATGATGACTAAAGCTAAATTACCTAATATCTATCAGAGAGAGTTTGTCAATACCGTTGTATACACTTTCAACAGAGTACTCATAAAAGGTGATACCGGTAAGACACCTTATGAACTATGGTTTGGTCATACTCCTATTGTCATATATTTCAGAATTTTTGGGAGAAAATGTTACATTAGAAGAGATGATGCATTAAGAAAGTTTGATCCTAGAAGTGATGAAGGAATATTTTTTGGATATTCTACTAAGAGAAAATCCTATAGATGTTATAACAAAAGATTGAATAGGATATTGGAAAGCATATATGTCAAGGTGGATAAGCATGTCAGTAATCATATCAGAGCATATGATTATGGACCTGAAGATGAATTTATCAAACTTGGACCGATAATGAAAGAATCAGTTTAGAACAGTGAACTAGTGACACCGGTAGCATCAAAAAATTCAATAGTAACAGAGGAACAACACAATGAGTCAGTAAATCAAGAAAATTCAAAGACTCCTAGGTATGTAAAACTAAATCATTCTGAAGATCAAATTATTGGAGATAAGAGGAAAGGTGTGCTGACTAGGAGAAGGTTAGTTGTTGAAGAGGTATGTTTAATTTCTCAAATTCAACCAGAATAATTTATGGAAGCTCCTAAGGATGGAAATTAGATAAAAACAATGGAAGAGGAATTAGATCAGATTTAAAAGAATAAGACATGGTAACTTGTACCTAGACCTAAAGACAAGAACATTATTGGAACTAAATGAGTTTTCAGGAACAAATTGAATGAGGAAGGTCAAGTTGTAAGGAACAAGGCTAGATTGGTTTGCAAAGGTTATCCATAGGAAGAAGGAATTGATTATGGGGAAACCTATGCCCTAGTTGCTTGAATTGAAGTAGTAAGACTTTTTATTCCTTATGCTGCACACAAGAAGTACAAAGTATATCAGGTGGATGTTAAATGTGCTTTTCTGAATGAAGATATTGAAGAGGAAGTTTACATTGAACAACCTGATGGAATTAATTTATCGGAAGACAAGGACATGGTTTGCAGATTGAAGAAAGCTTTATATGGACTAAAACGGGCCCCAGGAGCATGGTATGCTAGATTGGATAAGTATCATTCAAAGCTTGGTTTCAGTAAAGGTAATGTTGACAGTAACTTATAATACAAGATTGAACATGATGACATATTGATTATTGAAGTCTTTGTGGATGATATCATTTTTTGAGGAGAAGAAGGTTTATGCATGAAACTTCCTAATGATATGAAGAATGAATTTGAAATGTCTATGATTGGTGAGATGAAATTTTTCTTAGGATTGTAGATTACTCAGACTGATAAAGGTATTTTCATTTGTCAAACTAAGTATGCGAAGGAGTTAATAAATTTGGACTTGAGAATTCTAAACCTGTCAATACTCCTATGATAACTAGTTGCAAATTAACAAAGGATGATGAATCACCTAAAGTGAAACCGAGTAGATACAAATAAATGATTGGTGGTTTGTTGTACCTAACTAAAACAAGACCTGATATAATGAATGATGTTTGTATTTCTTCTAGATTTCAGGTAGATTCTAGAGAAACTCATGATATTGTTGTCAAGAGAATATTCAGATATTTGACAGGGTCAACAGACTTTGGGTTATGGTATCCAAAGAATGATGACTTCATATTATCTGCATATACAGATTATGATTGGGAAGGAGATGTGGATGACCGGAAGAGAACTACTAGTGGTGCATTATTTCTTGGGAAGAAGTTGGTTTCATGTCTTAGTAAGAAACAATCATGCACTTCATTGTCTACAACTGAAGTAGAATATGCTGCAGCTGCTACAACTGTACTCAGATTTTATGGATGAAACAAATGTTAAAGGATATAAGGGTAAGTTATTCAGAACCTATTGTTACTCACTATGATAATACTATTGCTATTGATATGTCAAAGAATCCAGTATTTTATTCCAAATTAAAACACATTTCTATAAGGTATAATTTCTTGAAGGAAAAGGTTGAAGCAAAGGAAGTCAGATTGGTTTATGTGCCTACTAAGGAACAGATTGCAGATATTATAACAAAACCATTTCTTAAAGACACTTTTGAATATCTCAGAGATCATTTGGGGGTTACCAACCCTCCGGAAGAGACTTAGAGATGCAGAGATGCATCAATCCGGTGAGCTTATCACACATACTTTTCTGATCCGGGTTGATGAAGATGGTGCTACTACTCAAAGGGAGTAGTCAGCTATTTGGTTTAGTATTATTGGTTTAGTATCCATCCTTTTTCATTGATGTCAAAGGGGGAGAAGGTATTCATGTGAAAAATGCTAGATATTTTGATGGTGCTTTGGAGATTGTTGGCATTCCTTGGCACTTGGATATTTTTCACATTCAGTGTTGCCATCAATGTCAAAAGGGGAGATTGTTGGAAATATGATGGATTTGGTTAAGTTTTGTCATTGATTTCAACATCATATCCCGATTGGAGACTATCCTAGTTGGATTTATCCGAGTTAGTCTTGGTGATCTTCTTGGTTTTGGCTGTGATTCTGATCTGGTATTATCAGATCTCTGGAATCGGTTTTGGATGCTTATTTTGATGGTTATATGCTTGTTATATTCTGGTGGTTTTATAATTTGGTTATCACTTTTGGTATTTTCCTTTACCGACTTGTTCTTGGTTTTCTCGACTAGCTTTTGGCTTTATCGGCTTCTGGCATTCCCAGTTAGCTTTACCGGTATGCTATTTTGGTGACTTGGTCAGTGGATTTTCGGTCTGGCTTATGGAATCGATTTATTTCATGTTGAAGGTGTTTCTTGATCATATCCTGAGTATTTGGTGACTATGCATTGGATGGTGTGTTGTTATGGTGGTCCTATTTGGATCCGATTAAACTTTTACTGAGGGTTTCTTTTGCCTAGTGAAGCATGTTGGATTTTAGTCTTAGCGAAATCCTTAGTGGATATAATTGTTTGGTTACTTGATTTAGGTCCATGCTATGTAATGTAAATCATAATATTGTTCCGGTGGTATCATGTGATGCAATTTTTTGTATTTATGGGTTTAGGGTTTAGCCGACCTTGTCAATAAGGTTGATGATCTGTATTTATAGGTGACTTGTTCATGTAATTTGCATATCAATGGTTATGGATGGTTAAGTATACATTATCAGAGAAAGGATTATGTGCAAATAAAGTCATATCATTCAGGAGAAGGCTGGAAAGGTTTGTATTGCAGAGTAGACATCAGTGCTTAATCGAAACTATGTCAGGCATTATTAGATGCTACTTTCACAGTTCATTGCTTTCTGGATTGTAGTCTGATGATTTTGTAAGTCAGTGAGACTTCCCTTTGTGATGAGAAGTGTGATCTAGGTTGTTGGCCTTTCTGTATGTGCAGACCCCATTGTAATTATTCACAATACTACTGCAGAGAATTCATCTGATTGTGGGTAGGGTTTCCCACCTTGGTTTTTCCCTTTTTGGGTTTTCCACGTAAAACATTGGTGTTATGTGTGTTGAACCTTCATCATATATCTTTCATTGTGTTGTGCTCTAGTATAAGGTTTATAATTGAATTAATTATTGTTATTATTATTAAACTGGTTCATCCCCCCTTCTCAGTTTACTGTTGGTATCAGTGCATTCCAACTATATTTAGTGCATTCATTACAGTTTTGGATAACTTGAAGAGTGGGTGGGACACTTACCTAGGATTTTTGAAGACCAATTTGTTGGAATGCACTGATACCGGCAATAAACTAAGAAAGGGGGGTGAATCAGGTTAATAATAATAACAATAATTAATTCAATTATAAACCTTATACCGGAACATAACACAATGAAAGATATATGATGAAGGTTCAACACACATAACACCAATATTTTATGTGGAAAACCCAAAAAGGGAAAAACCAAGGTGGGAAACCCTACCCACAATTAGATGAAAATGGTCTTCAAAAATCTTAGGTAACTGTCCCACCCACTCTTCAAGTTATCCAAAACTGTAATGAATGCACTAAATATAGTTGCATGAATCTCTACTTCCTTTAGATTAGATGAAATAGGTTGGGCCATTGCCTTCATACAATCTACCTTATTTCTCAACATGGTGTCCAATTGGAGGGCAATCAATTTTAAAAGTTCACCAACTCTCCTCAAAATTTTGTCCTGTAGATGGTGCTACCAAAATAGGGGTAGACTTAGTCTTTTTTGGTTGAGATTTGGAGGGAACCGGGTCAGCCTTAGGCTTCTTGGTTTCATCTTTTGCCTCCATTTGAGCATGTTTCTCTCTAGCCTACTTCACCTCCTCCCAGGTGAATCCCATCTAAACAGCTACTTCCTCAGCCATCTTGGAAATGTTTCTCTTCCTAGCATGGGTTGTGAATTGTCTGTGCAACTCAAGGTCCTTTTCTTTGAATATACCAAACCTTCCTTCCTTCTCATCAACCAACTGACTCAACAGATGTTGAGAATAAACATCTAGGGTAGTAGCATCAACTTCATAGCCCATAGGAAGAATTCACATAGTCCTTGGATCAACTGGTTCCATTAAGCATTGGTCTTTATCAACCATGAAGTAGATTGTTTTCTCATACTTCTCCACTATTTCCTTTGGGATTCTTTCTCTGATCTTCATTGAGGCTTGGAATATTTTGAAATAACCCCTGATAGTATATATTCTCATTATAGCATCACCAATCCGCATAATCCCTTCCTAGATTTGCATAGAAACCAGCCTGTCATAGGCCCATTGGACCTTTCCTTCAACACTAGGGATTTCATTCATGAAATATAGTGCCAAAAAGATGATGAGAGTACCAAACTTAAAGGTGGGATTCTTGTCTTGTTTGATTTTCTTTAAAATGATTAACAACTCATTTAGTAGGCGATACATAAGTCATACCTTTTGTCTTCCTTCAACATCCAATAGGCAGACTATATAGTTGTACCAAAGATAAAGTTTTGTCTGCTTGACTGGTAAACCTTATATCCAACCACTATTGATGCAAACTTGACATCATGCTCCAGAATGTCATTTATGGTCATCACTCTACTATCAAACTTAGAACCAATGGCGGCAATCACAATGTTGTTTGATATTTTCCTCAGGCTAGGAACTTCACCAAATGCGCTCAAACAGGTCATGACTTGGATTATTTGCTGAGTAATCTTGTGAGGCTTAGCCACATAAATTCATCATGGATTCTGTTGAGTATGAACTGGATCCATTCTTTCTCATCAATGTCAAAAAATGCACGAACTGAGAAAAAACCTTGGTTTGCAAGTGTTGATATTTCATCTTTAGATTTCCTAATTTTTCTGCTAGATGCTTGTTATACAGGTTCAACATTTCTGCACTCCCAAGTTCATCAAGATCATAGTGGATATATGCCCTTATGTCCTCATTGTGAAGAATGTCATAGGGTACAAAGGAAAATGCTTCTTCGGGATCATCCTTGACAGATTTAAAAGGATGCTTCTTAAAAACAGGTCGAGCTCTATCCTTAATCTCCACAACAAGCGGGATAGAAATTCTAGAAGCTGAAGCTATTTTGAACTTAGGGTTTGCAAAAACTGATAGCTTGAAATAGATAAATACCTTAATTCAGAATCAGGCTTAGATCACTAAATCATTTTTCTCTTCTGCTATGCACTATTCTCTTGATCTCATTGTGACAAATAAAGCTTTGAAATGCCCTTTTAACCTTCGAAAATCTAAATTTTTATTGTAATAAATGTCACAACCGGTTACCTTGATTTTCATAGAATCACTTACTGGAGCAACAAATATTCACTGAAACTTTCGGACAACATCGACATATACAATTTAAGCCTTCTACAACCTTCCAGAATCGATTGCATATAACTAAAAAGGGGGTTCTTAGAATTTGCATGAAAATTTCCCCCTAAGGCAGAAAGCCCTAGTTACCAGATGAAGATCCTACACCAAATTTGGGTTTAGATCCATTTTTTTCTTTGGAATCATCTTTTCTTACCCACATATTCTCATGCTTATCTTTGATCTCCTCTACCTTTTCCTTCCCCTTCTCATCTGATTTGTTCTGGTCTATGGGAACAATATTCTTGCTTCTGCAATATTTTGCAATGTGACCGGTTTTATTGCATGCACGACAAACAATATTTTGCATAGGTCTAAAGTTCATCTAATTTGGTCTCATATTGCATTGGTTAGAGATATGTCCAAACATCCCACAAGAATAAAATCTCTTGTTTTGGAAGTTATTCATTACTGCTCTACACATATTTGACTTGTGACCAGAATTATTGCATATGAAACACTGACCAGTAAAGGTAGGACCATTGTTCATATTGTTCATTTCATTATTCATCCTACTTTTGCATTGATTCACCATATGACCAAATTTATTACAAGTAAAGCATCTACCATTGAATTTATGAGCACTAGGTTGCCTTACCGGAGGATTCTTAGTCTTCTTCTGATTAGGTTTTGCATTACTTTGTCTAGATCCGAAGGATTCACCTTTCTCAAATCCAAGTCCTCACATGTCCTTTCCATGTCTCCAACTTTCCAGAAGCTCATCAAGCCTTGCTGAGCTGGCATTGAATTTGTCTTTGTATTCATTTGCAATAGCAAGATCATCTCTTAAGGCAACAATCTATATTTCGATTTCTTGACCATTATTCCTTTACTATGTCAACTCTAGCTTCAATTGATCATTCTCATAAGTAATCCTGAAGTATTCATTTGCTCTTTCCTTTAATGATTGTGTCAAACTCTCTTCATTATATTTCTAGTCCCCAATCTCCTTAGTCAGTCCCATCACAATGGATTGAATCTCATTCTTCAATGCAACATTCTCTCTCTCAAGCTTGTCAACTTCATCAACTTTACCCTAATTTTCCATGATTTGATCTTCTTTCTCCTTCAGCTTGTCCATCAATTCCTTCCTCTTATCTCTTGAAATTTTCACTTGATCCTTCAATTTATTAATGAAATCATCACCAACATTCATGTTTCTCTTCAAGGAACTGATCTTATTTCTTACTGCATCAAGATCCCCAAGTGCCACACTAAGCTATTTCTAAAACCGGAATCCATTGACTCAATCTCCAGGAACTTCCTCAAGCGGTTAGGCTTCCCTAGAGGAACTAGGCTTTGATACCAATTGTTGGAATCAGAGATCACTGAGAGGGGGGTGGTGAATTAGTGATCTACTAGTTAGCAAATTTCCTAACTTAACTTTGAACCATCAGAAGCATAAGCATAAAACTAAAATGCACGGACATAAAACAAACAACAACAAAATCATAACACCAAAATTTTTACGTGGAAACACAAATGGGAAAAACCATGGAAGGATTTGAACCCACAATATTATTCCACTATGATCAATAGAAAAAAAATATTACAATATGGGGAATGCACAAACATTCAGGGACACTGCCTAGAGCTCACTTCTCAAATACAATAAGGGCTACAACCCCGGAAGGCTCACTACCTTGCAAATAAGTTACAATGATGATTTATAGAAAACTAACTCCAAAATAGCATCTGCAATGCCTGGATGAGTTCTGGTTAAGTTCCAAATATACTAACTGTATCACCTCTACTGTTCTTCTTTGTTGTGCTATGTTCTCTATCTCGGTTAGCTATTGGATCAAGAATGTGCACGTGAAACTGTGCCAAAATAGATTCTTGATCACCACTCACTAGAATACATTCATACCATTTGTTAAAAACATCTCCCACATCGGTCTTATATATCTGCAATCACAAAATAGATCATTTATCAAGTTGGCCTGCTAATGTAACGTGTAGTCATATGTTGGCTTGATCGGACCACCAAAGGTAAATGTGGATCACCAAAACAATGGTAAAATGATGTCTCTATGTAGGCTTAATCATCCCATACATGATTAAATATACCACAATCACTGGAAAGCTTCCGGACCAAAACTGCTCTATTCAACCTAAAATACTGGTTAACTGGCTACCGGTTGACATCCTCTTTCAGAAATAAAGATCTGTGATTACCAGATAGGATTCTCAAGAAGAGTTGCCATCAATGACAATCCTAAATCAATAATGAACCATCACAAGTCACCAGATGAGTGTTAATTTCCAACACATTCTTGAGATGGAAATTAGAAGAGATAGAGTGAACAAAAAGATATGGCTAGGCTAGAGTAAGTATGTGAATTCAATTTTACGAAGGTTCAACATGTAGGATTGAAGACCATTGTGAGTTTCCTTTATGGTTGGAAAAAAATTATCTATTTTAGATTGTCGTACATCTCCATCAAAGATGGAAGACATGAGCAGAGTTCCTTACCAAAGTACAGTTGGAAGTTTGATGTATGCTATGGTCTGTATTAATCTAGACATTGCCCAAGTAGTGGGAGTTATTTCCATATATATGTCTAATTATGGTAGAGTTCATTGGGGTGCAGTCAAAAGAGTCTTTAGATATTTGAAGGGTGCCTCAGAGTGTTCTTTGTGTTATCATGATAATTTTGTAGGAGATGTGATTTGCCTTGATATTCATGGTTATGTGGATTTAGACTGGGAAAGTGATATTGATAGCAGAAGATCCACCAATGCTTATGTGTTTAGTTTATTTGGTGGTGCAGTTAGTTGGATGAGTAAGCGACATGTTGTGGTTTCTTTGTCCACTATAGAAGCAAAGCATATGGCAGCTACTCATCCTTGTGAAGAAGAAATTTGGCTTCAAAGACTGTGTTCAGATATTGAAATAAAACAAGTTGTAATGATAATTTATTGTGAAAGTCAAAAGGCGATCTGCCTAGCTAAGAACTCGACATTTCATGCTCAAACCAAACACATTAATGTTCAGTATCATTTTTTTAGAGATATGGTCGAAGATGAGAAGGTGAAGCCAGTTAAGATAGAAACTTTGATGAATGTTGCAAATTCTTTAACTAAGGCCGTGAGCACAGGAAAGTTCAAATGATGTTAAGAGTCTATGGGTCTCATGACCCCTAGCAATTTATTTATTATGTTGATACTCCCTTTTCTCTTGCAAGGTGTTTGATAAGTGGGAGAATGTTGGGAAAATGGTGTCTCAACCTTTCATTTACATGAGGTTACTATTTATAGTAAGTTTTCATTTGAGGACAAAATGGTGCAAAATTCTCCCCAAAGCTTCGGTTTGGCTAGATAAGCATGCCGGTAAATTTTCGTCGCAAGATCATAGCTAGTTTTGAAGATATTAAAGTTTCTATTTTTGAAGGGTGCGATGAAAGGTTTAAAATTAATTTTGAGGAATTTAGACCCTCTAAGATGCCTTGAAAAGTGGGCATAACCATTGTAGTGGATTATAAGGTGATAGAGCACTTTGTGAGCTTTTCGATGCATCAAACGGTTCGACAATCAGACACTTGGTTCGCAAGTTATGGTCTCCAGAATTTTGAACTCTTGAAATAGGAAATATAAAATGCATCAGACACATAAATGGGTTATAAAAGGGAGGAACACATGTTGATGTGTGTTTTGACATGTCATAGGGCATCTAGAATGAAGATAAGGTCGGCTCTACTTTATTGGATGGTTTTAGCTCATGGTTTTGTAATATCATTTGATGGTTTCTTGTATTGTATCTCCTATTTATTAGGTGCATGAGATAGAAGTTGCGTGCAAGAGTCCTATGGATATTGAGTTACCTCTGAATCTCTTATTAGTGGTACTCCTATGAAGAGATTGCTCTGTGAGTATATTGTAATCTATTATTGATTGTTGAATAATATATTGAGATGCTTTTGGAGTGTGGGTTTTTTCTCCCGATAGAGTTTTCCCCACGTAAATCACCATGTTGTGGTATGGATAATATTATGTTTATTTGTGTTAAGTTTCTCTAACCATTGTAACGATTTGTAAAAGTTTTTGCACTACCCTCCTCTCAAGGTTAGTGTAGGAAGTTGTTCCACTAATTAACTTCCTTACTATATCTCAGCCTTTGGAGGCAGTTATCATTCAAGCACTTGGTGACTCTAATGGTATATCCAGTCTCTTGTTCATGACCTATTGCCTATTTCATGCTAAGGATTCAAACAAGAGCATCTTCTAGAGGTATTTTTCAATATTATGAACTCTCAAATTCAAATTCTAGGAGGAGGAGTAGGATTTCATTATTACCAGTTAGGGACCTTGAAGTGGTTATATCTACACCTCTTAGCTCTCATTCTACCCCTCCAACTACCAAACCATCACATTCTAGGACTCCCATGTTGGCATGATTGGCATAACTAATGCAAATGAGTTGATGACTGTACCGGTAGAAGAATGATGATGACACAATCAATTATTTGTGTTGTCATAAATGGAAACCTATGTCAATTAATTTTTGATTATGGTTACAGATCAACTTTGATGTCTAACTTGTTGGATAAGTAATTTAGTCTACTGGATTTAGAATTTGTAAGTATGGCAAGGTTTACTGATAGGACTGAGAATTAGGACTTCAACCGATAAAAGAAAAGATTTTGATGGAATCGGTAAATCAGTGATGATTGGAGACTTGTGGTTTGAGAAATAAGATTTTATTATGGATTTGTGTATGTGACCGGAACTGCATCCTATGTTGATTACCGGAAGGCATGTTTTGAATTTCTGATGGAGTTGTGCTAAGGTTTTAGTAGGGTTTTAGGACTGGTGATGAATTGACTCAACTGGTAATAATTTATGTTATGATGGTGATCAACGATGAGTCTACATGTTGATGATAACACGACACAAACAACGTGATGAGATTTAATTTTTGTTTTGGCACTATTCAAGGAAGAATTTCTTGGGAATCAACGAAATGCTTAGTAGAGTGTTTTGAGGATACATATCGGATTTTCGTGATGGGTTAGATCAACCAATAGTTGATATTGCATTGTAATTTGTTGTAATGATCTATATAACGATCTGTGATGATCTATTATGATTTGAATTGTAAATTCAAGATGTAATTAGGTTTTGTGGCCGACCTAGTTGATATGGCTATTTAGGGTGACACAACTGATGTTTCATGTGTTAGTGGCATTAGGAGAATGAGTTAAGTCATCTCAGAGAAGATAGAGATCTGCCTGAGTGTTGTAGACTGTGAAGCATAACTAGATCTGATCTAGCATGTTGAAAGTGCAAAGTAAAATATCATTTTTCATTGGTGTTCTCTAACAATTACAACAACATAAATCTCTTAACCGGGTAGGTCCTAACAGGGCAGCTCACAAAAGAGTGTTTAAATCCTCTAACTAGGTTGATCCTAATAGATCATTGGGCTCCTAGCTAGAGTGATAGGTAAATCCCTTAATCAGGTGACTCCTAATAGGGTCTACTCCTAACCGGGCATATTGTAAGCTCCTAACAGGGCTAAACTCTTAACAGGGCATACTTCAAAAGAGTACAAATTATTGTGGGTACCAATCCCCACCGTAGTTTTTCCCATTTGGGTTTCCAAGTCAAAAATATTGGTTTTCATGTGTGGAATGTCTTTTCATAGTGTTTATGTTTTCATGCATTATTTTTTATTACTAGCTATGACAAGTTTACTGTTGTTTATCAGAGACCTCTAAGTGGTTACCGGTAATGTTAATGAATTGATAGGTGAAGTATTTTGATATGATAATAAGTCAATATGAGTGTGTGTTGATCATATATCTAGTTGGTAAATATTCTGATTAACAAAATTGCATAAGTGGGTAATAAGTGAATGAGATCTGTTAGAGGGTTAGATTCATTGATCTCAGATCTATTGTAAATGGTATTTTGATTTGAAGTTATAGATTTTCTTAATACTGATTAACCCCCCCTCTCAAAATTAACCGGATCATTATAGGATTAACATCCCACTCCCCATATCAATAGACCATTATTCCATGTGGATCTCCCTAGAAATCACTTTTATTACCTTTAATGGAGGCAGTCCTCTGATTTTGGCCCAAAAATATGATATACCAATAGCTACCCTAAAAGCTATACCCTTATTTACTGGTGAAACCTTTGTTACCCTAGTTGAACATATCCAAGATGTTGCTAGATTTTTGTTATGTATTGGATGTAACTAAAGATAATGTAGCAGTCGGACTTCTTGCATCATCCTTTAAGGGTAAAGCCCTACAATGGTATAGAGGGTTGCCCTCTAACTCTATTCACAAATGGGATGAGTTAAGAGAAAAATTATGTAAGCACTCTGAAGATAAGACTGATCATTTCTCTTGTAGAACAGGTTAACCACTATTACGAGGGCACCTCATGAATTAATGGGAGATTTCAATTATAGATTTCAAAAGACTTGGGATAGAATCCTTGCTTTGGTCAATCCATCTTCGAATCATGACTTCTTGTATTTTCTAAGGGCTCTCAATAGTGATGTTGCCACCATGATACAATCAATGGGAGGACAAAACCTACCAGATGCATATGACATAGCTATAAGGGCATAAAATTATCTAATATAGGTGGGAAAGATAGCTCCTAGGCTGCCAATGCCCCTATTCCCAAAGGCTCCTACACAACAACTTGTTTTGGTACATGTCCTAGTGGCATCTACAAGTCAACAATTCATGTCTACACCTACCCCTTCATCCATAGAGATACACGACATCAAATTCATGATGAAAGGTTTTGGCAATGAGTTGGTTACAATAAAGAGACAACAAGCCCAACCTAGCAGGCCCTACCAAGCATAAAATGAGAATTATCAATAGAATAGGCCACCTTTTCAAGGGAAAAACCAATGGATTAACATCGGGCCATTAAATAGTTTGAATCCTATAGCCACAAGCAATTCTTAAGCATTGGTTCCAACACAAAACAACCTTTCTCAAGAGAAAGATTGGTGTACTCTATGCAATCAGCCTCACAATCAGACTGTGTGGCAAAGTGGAGAGCTTGATCAAGCCCTAATAGCACAAAGTGAACCAACAACATCAGGACAATAGTATGATGTAGATCAATCCAGAGCTTGTTATCTGACATATAAACATGGAGATTCTACCCTTATGAATTGGCAGGATGCAAATTTTTATGGTGTTAATCAATTTAATAGTGACACTGTGGCAAGTAACATGAGGTCAAAGAGGAGAGTCGTAGATAATGATGCATCTTCTATGACAACCCAAGCTTCACAAGATGTTGCACATACCATAACTCCAAAAACACCAAACAAGATAGCCACTCCAAATAGAGATCGAAATATGACTTAGAGTGGCAAGAGGCAGGAGGATCCTAGGGTTACTTTAGTAACAAAGGTAGACCTTTGTTACTACTAAGGGTCTACAAAGGATATGGTTCCCTTTAGAATTATAGATAAAATGAAGAAATCCAATCTTAATATCTCTATGTAGGATGCTCTCTCCATACCATCTCAAATAAATTTGCTTCAGGATGCCCTAAAGGATATCAACAATGCAGAGGAGGCACAAATAACAAGAAGATCATCCACCTAAACAAGTTTGGTATAACCCAAGGAGGCAGAATATTCTAACAAGATTAGTAAGACATCTCCTTTCTATCTCTCTTTGATTATAGGGGATATTTTAGTCCACGATTGCATGACAGATTCAAGAGCGAGTAGCTCAATCATGCCTAAGAATGTAGCTAATTGTCTAGGTATTAAATATAAGTTTGTGACTAAAAGGGTTGTACAACTTCATGGAATTTCAATCCAGACAATGGGGGTGATTAAGGACTTATGTTTGACCTTGCATGTATGCCCTAGTTGTAGTGTCATGGAATACATTTCAATCATTGACCTCCCTTCCTTCTTTTCTATTTGTTTATCAAGTGAGAGTACTGCCGAGATAGGTGGATACTTGTCCTCCGACTGGTCCCATATGCTATTTAGAACAATATATCGTACAAAGGTTACCATAAAGGCAAAATCCATTGCGAATGATCACTTTGAGCCTTATATCTCAAGCCCTATAAATATGAAATGTACCCTTCATGATGAGAGAGAGGAATGCTTAGTCAAAGAGCCTACTACTCTTGTGGAGGAGGTCCCCAATTGTCTTCTTGATGTTTGGTCCAATGCTTTACAATTTGACCTAATCAGTGAGTTTATGGATACAAGTCTTGGTACTCATTGCATTCATGAGGAGAACACTCCTATTCCCAATCTCACCAAAGCATGCAATGACCTCAAGGGATTGTGGAGCATATTTTTTGATGGTTCAAAAAAAAATGGTGTAGGTTCTGGTGTATTACTCATTTCTCCTGATGGGGAGAAATATTATCTCTTTCAAGCTTCATTTTAGCTGCATTCATAATGCAGCTGAGTATGAAGCCTTGATCTTAGGTCCCCAAATATCACAAAGAAGAGGGATCAATTCCTTACATGCACATGGAGATAGTGAGTTGGTTGTTAATCAAATTAAATCTCAAAGAATAACCAAGAACAACCTTCTCAAATCTTACAAAAAATAGAGTTTGGGACCTATTAGAAGGGTTTGAAGCCTTCAACATATCAAGTGTCCCTAGAAATTAGAATAAACATGTTGATAGGCTAGCAGTAATTGGTGCTCAACATGATATACTAACCCATGTTGAAACTAAGAAAGAACAATAGATCGGGCTTGTGGTTAGGCCTACTATCCTTGACAATATGAATTGGTAGGTATTTAACTCTAATCAACAAATTATCAAATTTTTACAAGAACCAGAGTTCTCTACTAAGAACCAATCCCTCCTGCATAACCAATATGGAGATCAGGTCATGCAACTCAATTTGAACAAGTTTCCCAAAGGATTAATCACCTTGGAGGGTATATTCAATTTAGATGACCAAGTGAAGGGGTAGGCTATGAACCTAGCTACAACGAAAGCGTATTACAAGCCAATCTCAGTGGGTGATGGAAAATCTCTCAACTTGGGAAAATTATTATGATGGATGAAAATGGGGTCAGGTAGGCTAAGACCTAATCCCATTCTCATTCAAACATTGGAATACAAAGGAGCCTAGGGAGGTGATTCACTTTGACTTCCTCTTATGAAAGAGAGTCAAGGAATACCTTTAGGACTTATATTCCTTTGTTGATATGAAAGGGAATGAGTCAAATGCCAAGTAATAAAAAACTAGCCTAATAGGATGTATGAAATCAACTAAGTAAATTGTATGAACAAAATGATACAGAAATGAAATTGAGATACATAAAGAAAATCTAAGAGGGGAATTTTGGTGTGTACCTGATACTAAAATATTATTTTGACTGAGCCAGACCACAATGTTGGGTGCTCTGTTTCCTATCACTATACTGAGCCAGAAACCTAGGATCTGCAAATTGAAGTGCTTTGGAGTTGAACTGCCAAAAACTACCACAAAATGGGATCAACCAGGGAATTGGGCACTCTGGTCCTAGAGGTTTAAGATCAAATTCTGCAAATGGACCTGTGCTTTCTTACCGAGACTTACCAAAAATTGCCCTCTGACGGAAACCTAGAAATGTACCTGCAAGCTGGAAAATGGTGTATGGGTGGCTAAATAGGGTTTGGCCTTAGTCAAACCCCTTTTTTTAGTAATTTCCACGTCCACAAATAGCAACCAAAGTATTGAAAAGTGTGTGTGCCCTAGAATGTCATATGTTTGTAAGATTCCTATGAGCTAAAATGCAAAACTAGAGTTCTACCTTTTGTTTGGAGTAAAAACCCTAAATAAACATAATTTAAATGCTTCAAATCACAAATGCAATATGGATCTAAAGCAATAATGTAAATTAAAAATGAATATGTAGATCTGAAAACTCACATAGAGATATGAAAATAACATGAAATCATACCAAACCATAAGGGAGAGGTAAAATCCAATGAATAGTCAATGATCTCCTTATTATTCTTCAACATCTCCTAAGATTCCATTATTGGTGAAAAAGGTTTATGAAGACTTGATGAATGATAAATTTTCTGATTGAATACTTCACATAAACCTGTACTTTCACACTTCATACGAGGTCTCCCTTTCTTGATTGTGAATGGATCCTTCAAATGAGGAAAGGAAAGGTTATATATATGAAACCCTAGCTTTAATTTTGATCATAGGACAACCTAGAATTGATGAACTTTCACACAAAGACGGATTTGAACATTATAATACCACAAAATTAAGCTCCTAAAATTTAGGGAGAAAAAGTCGAGATTGATGTGGTGGTCACACAGGTCCGGTTGACTTTTTTCCAAATTTATAGGGAAGAAAAATATCATGATTACAAAGTTAAATATAGCTCAATGCATCAATCCAAGGTGTTTATGCATGAAAATTCTCTTTGAAGCTTGAAATTGGGACTTTATCATGATTAATTAAAATGAAATAAAAAGGTGCACACTTAGGGTTAAGGGCCCAATTTTATAATATGTGAATTGGTGAGAGAGGGCCTTAGATTTAATTAAATTAATAATTAAATGGTTAAAGGAACCTTGAAAATGCAAAATGAAATGAGACACACTAAGGCAGGTGCTAACTTAAGTGTGGAATTGTATAACCCTAATTAAGGGCGTACAATTTATGATGCTACAGATATGTTCCAAAATAGAATTGGATGTCTTCATTAATCTTTGTAAAGAGTACAATGATATATTTACTTATAATTATAAAGACCTAAGAGGGTTTGACCCTAGTTTAACCCAACATACCATAGAGTTAGATACAAATGCAAAGCCTATTAGACAAAAACAAAGACCTACAAATCCCAAGGTTGAACCCTTAATGAGAAAAGAGTTGTCCAAGCTCGTAGAGTCTAATATAATTTTTCCAATCAAATATTCTTCTTAGGTAGCTAATCTTGTTCCAGATAGAAAAAAGAATGGGGAAATCCAGTTATGTGTAGAATTTAGGGATCTCAATAGGGGCTCCCTTAAAGACCATTACCCACTTCCTTCCATGGAAAAATTGTCTAAAGTAAGTGGTTGGGAGAGATTTTCATTCTTCGATGGATAATCATGATATAATCATATCCTAGTTCAAGAATCAAACCAATTTAAAACTACATTTACTACTAAATGGGCCACTTATGCCTATTGTAAGAGAAGAAAGGGTTCCCTTACCTCTTAGAATTCCCAATCTTAACTTAGCACATCAATTAGAGATCATAAAGAATGATGCCATGACAATTAGATATGCAAAGCTGATGGAGCTAGAAGAAATCAAAGGGACAACTATGTAGGCTCTTGAGATTCACCGAGGACAAGTCAAAATAAATTTTGTCATAAAGGCCACTCATAGGATCTTCAAGGTTGGTGATCTTATCCTAAAGTGGGATGTTGACCAATCCAAACTAGGTAGGCACTCAAAATTTGATGCAATATGGAGTGGCTCATATGTCATCACCAACTGCAAGGAGGCCAACTCTTTCCACCTATCCAGACTCAATGGTGAAGCCCTTCCCATTGTAGTCAATGGAATCCACCTGAAAGATTGCTCTTGGGGCATTTTCAAGCCCTTGTAATTAGATAGTTTAGTTTTCAACTTTCCAAGAAGTGCATGAGCATAGGCTATTCCTCCCTGAAATGGCACAATTTTAATCATTTGTAGGTTACAAAGGAAAATTATCCTTCTTGTTGTAAACCTTTTTGAATCTATGCCCAATGGATTTCCCAAGCCTACTGATCTTATGCCAAGTGGGATTGCATCCCCTTTAAGTTACCAGAAATGTTGACATTTTTCATCTCATCCTTGAAGCCATTAGTTACAACTGATCTAAGAGATCATGAATGGCTTAAACATCCCTGCATAATTCCTAGACCCTTAAAGGCATTTTTTCCCTTAGCCATTTTGGCCTTATTCTAATTTGTTCTTGATTAGCATGGGAAATTATATCACTTAAAACAACAGACTGGAGTGTCCCTTGTTCATCGTAGAACTGGCCCTATCTTACCTACTATCAACAAATGTTGTATCACATGGTTCGCATCGGTCAAGGTCAATTGCCGCTTGCCCCTGTAATGTTATGATCACTCGTTGGTATTATTGCTAGTTGTCTGATTGCTAGTTTTCAACGGCCAATGATAAATGTTATTTAAGGTTGTAATCTTGTGATTGATGGCTAAGGGTTACTGGGAGTTGTTGGTCGTAGGATTCACAACTATTAGGGTTGACCGATGGTTCCCCCTGCGATGTTGTGATGGATTGCTAGGGGTTATCGTGGATGTTAGGCTGCATCATCATGATAGTTAAGAACAAAATCATTTTAGGATGTGATGTTGCGATAGGGGTAGTAGTGGTGACTAGATGTTGGGGTATAGGGTTTGTAGTGGTTAGTGAAGTGGACTATTTTGAGTTGTGATCCCATGAGATCCTGCCATGTGTCCAGTCTTGCGATGATTAGGGGGTTCGATCAAATAGTGGGGCTGATAAATTTTCATGGAAAAATGATGCTCGTCTGATTTTGCTTGAGGGAAAGATCGATGGTGATGTTTTAACCAGTCATTATGAGGGTCTTCTTGAGGGTTTTCTTGATGCATCTCAATCATTCATCCATCTGCAAAAGAAAGATCTAGTGGTTGAGATTCAAATTTGAGGGTGAATGTTGGATTTCAAATGGTGACATTATGGTTATCAACCTTTTGGTTCAGAATTGGATGTAGTTTCCATCGATACACCAAATCTGATTAGATTGCACTCCTAACCACTTTCCAGGTGTTGTGGGATGATTTTCATTACTCTTTCTAACTCTGCAGAATTTTCCCAAGGTCTTCCATTCCTATTTATTTATCGATGAGACCATTTTCGACCTAATAGAAGACTTCAGACGCCATCCTATAAAGGGCCTCCCTAATTTTTTGAGAGGTTGTTATTCTTTCCCAGTTCTACAGGACACTTTCAGACATGCAACAATCAGATCTAATCTAATTTCTTTTCCTCTGTAACCTGACCCTAGTCGGTTAGGGTTTATAAACTTGATGTAAATTAGAGTTATTCCTGATCTATAAAGGAAAAATTGTAACATATTCTCAAGGTCTTTTCCATTTTCTCTTACAAAATTCTACGATTTCTGCAGTTATAGTTGCCTTGCCTTCATGTTAATAAATTATATGTTTTACCTTATCTCTTTTGACAAATATATTGTGTCATTCACCTTTCATTTGCAATATTTCTTTCTCTATTTTTCCAAAATTTTAGATTGTATCAAATGTGCTTATGTGTGTTGTTTGAGGATATCTCTCATTCCCTCTCAGCATCATATTAGGTTCTAGCCTTTCTATTTTTCTTTGGAGATAGCTGATAGATTGGGATTTGTGTATGTCCTTTGGTGGTTTATTGATATCTTGTGCACTCATAGGTAGGGAAGGATCACTTCAATCTTGGTGTATCACCTCTTTTCCCTTTCAGCATTTCTTCTCCCTTTTCCCCTCTAGATCAGTAGAATAGGCTTTACAAGTGTTGGATTGGTCTAGAACTGCACCCTGATTAGAAAGGAAGTCAACCTTCTCTAGAGATTCAACCTCACATGCACAAGGTCCCACACTTGGAGGTTGTTTCTATGTTTCACAAGGTTGTTGAGCAGTAGTGTTTAGCGAGGGTGAAAACACTTGTGATAACAGGAACCACCATAATGAAAGATGGGTAAACCTAATAGATCTAACCATAATTCAAATATGAAAAGGGTTGAAATTCTGATTAGATATTATTGGTTATGTATTGCCCCCTCTTTTTATTTGAAGATCGGATGATAATTATGAAATTAGGGTAAAACCATGAATAATTGAAGTAGATTGTCAAAAAAAAACTACTACAAATATCTCACAGAGTTGCAAACTGAGATTTGGGCAAAAGAAGATGTTTAGAACTTATTCCCAAAAGTTAGACCTGATTTTTTGGGACAAAGTATTTTTTCTTCATTGAAAGTTAAACTTCTTCTTCACTATTGACTTTGCCAGATTTCCCAATATATATCTTGCACATGTTCCCTGCACATAGAAAGAAAGGAAATATGGTTGTGCATAGGGTTTTTCTTAAGTCAAAACCCAGTTGAGGAATGAACCTTGAATAAAATAATGCAAATACTAAAATAAATCCTAAGGAGATATACCTCAAATCTAGAATTGTTGATAGAATGATTGATGATGCAATACTCTTTTAATGTAATCATAAATGTTGAATGTAATGGCATGAAAAACACATGAACATGAAAAATCTAATCACACACACATTCTTGCATGAAGATTGATGTAACTTTGCTCCATAATGCTCAAAGGATAAAATGTAGCCTTGAATCTTTGAAAATGCTTGATAATGAATGCTTCACAGATGCATGAATGATACAAATGGAGTCTTAGATTGAAAATGAATTGATAGGATGTCTTTATATAGGATTCCCTAGGTAAGTTACCGATTAGGCTGAGCTCCCACGATCAAGTGTAGCCACGAGGACCAAATGTCATCGGGGACAGAAAGAGCCAATCCCATTTGAAATTGGGGCATGTTTAAGGAGGACTAGGGAATGTTGGGGTCCCCTAGTCTAGGACCAAAAAAAGGGAAATGGGGAGAGGACAATCTCTAGGATGGGGCCCACACAATGGTGTCAATAGGTGATATCAAGGTTGAGACTTAAAATGAATTAAAATAGACCTAGGGGGAATAAAATTAGGACATGCTAAAGTAGATTAAAATTGAGGTATAAATTTTACCAGTTATAATTTACAACACTACATTTAGCCCCCACTTTAACGGGAGTATGATCCTATGCAAATGGTCACAACAAAGTAGAAATATGAGAGAGAGGAGCAATTAGGAGAAAGATCGCAAGGAGATAAGACATCACTAATTTCAAGGAACTAAGCCCTCAATCTTAGTATCTTAACTCACACAATCATATGAAAGGACACATAAGACAAGACACACACAACATAAGGGGTTAGTACTAAAAATAAAAAAGGCTCTAAGTCCACTAGTTGAAGATACCTCCATAATCAAATGTGTCAACCACTAATATCATTCTCAAAATGCTATCACAAGATCACAAGTGATCACATAAAAAGAGAAAGAGCACGCATCAAATAATGAACCATGATCCACAAATAGAAAAGTTATGAGCTCATGGGGAAGAGAAAAGGAAGAACATGGATGCCACGGGCTAGCAAGTTGCATTATGCTAGGTGAACTATGAGAAGGAGATCAAGAGATGTCATTGAATTGATAGGCTAGCAAGTTGTGTTATGCTAGGTGACCCACGAGAACATGAATACTCATGGGACAACAAGTTGTATTATGTTGTGTGATTCATTTAAAGATGTAGAGTCAAAATAATCTGGCAAGTTGTGCTATGCTAATTCCACTCTCTAAAAAAGGAAGAGTTGAATGGTCTAGCAAGTTGTGTTATCCTACGCAAATCACCCTCTTACATATGTTGTTGTCTATTTTCAGGAGTTAAGCATCTCATATAAGACTTGTTGGTCTGGTTTCGAGCATGCAACAACCTGCATAAGACATGAAATAAAAACAAATATGTCTAGTTTTCAGTATGAAACATCTCGTATAAGACTTTTCAGTTTGGTTTCGAGAATAACTACCCTATAAAAGACATGCAAAAGGTTGTGTCTAGTTTTGGCAATGAAGCATCTTGCATAAGACTTGTTGGTTTGGTTTCAAGAATGAACACCCTATATAAGACATGAAAAATATAGTACAAAGAGGGCATTATGCATGCCACCCCCTCTCACCCCCTTAAGATGTCAACATAGTCATATGTTGATGTCTTAAGGAAGCTAGAACAAGGATACACACCTTCAACACCAAGGAGATATCCTTTTGGGAAACAATGTTCATAAATCCAATCTAAAGAGGCATAACTATTATAAGCAAGGAAAAGATTGTTAAAAAAGAGATATCTTGCAACAAGTATAAATAGAATCCTTATGAGGAGAAGATGGAAGAGATCTTTGCTCAAAAGACATCTAACTCTAAGAGGACACACAACTCTTGCATAAGAGAGAATCCTCAAGAAAACACACATCTTCACGCAAGGAATGACATCATATGATAAGAAAACACCACTCAACAAAGGAAAAGTGGATCCTTAGAAAGGATAGGAAAAATCAACGCCCCTGAAGAGCCCCATTTTTGATACTTTATTTAGACCCTTTTCACTATTTGAAACTCCTTTGTGCCGTTAAGAGACATGAAATTACACAACTTATGTCTATTTTAAGAAATAACTTTAAGTAAACCTTTCATGTCTTAAAGCCTTTTTCAATGAATGCCACGAACGCTAGATGAATGTTCTTTTGGTTATGAATGATGATAACTGTTATGTTTTAAGTGATTTCTAATGAACAGGGATCTTTGTGTGCTTAACCTTTTGAATGTAGCTATTATGAGGATATTTTCACGTTGTTAAGAAATCAGGGAATGTGGTTTCCAAGTTGTAGTAGAGTTGAAAGGAGATCCAAGACAACAAACCAGGAAGGAGTCAATTTTGATATAAATAGTTAACCAACTATTATGTCATTTAACAACTCTTTGATTCAGTTCAAGAGCAATTATCTTCTCATTTAATCACCATGTTCATTGGTGGAGTAAAAATAGGAGGAATATGTTATGAAGAATAATCACCATGAGCAGAGTCCTACTCTATTTCAACCTTTATGTTCTTTGTTTTCATGTTTTCAATAAAAGCCATCCTCCTAATCTTTAGGAGTGGAGCAGCTAAAGTAGTTAGTTAATAAAATATCTTCTCTCTTGTAAATTCAATAAGCCTATTCTCAAAAAGGCTAGTGAGAAGATATGTAATTTACTATTTTGCTGAGCATTAGAAATAAAGAACCAACTCATGTTATCTCTGTTATTCATGTGAGTGCATAATGGATTTTTGAATGCATAGTATCTTAGTTTTAAGTTAGTTGTTGGGAATAATCATCCAAGGGGGCCCACTTGGTGAGGATTCCATTTGTTCAGTTTTTAGTTGTTTTCAATTTTTTTCATAGTATAGTTTTAATACTTGAATACTCCTATAGCCACAAAAACTCTATTTTTTGATTGTTCCTGTAGCCAAGGTAGATTATAACTATTTCTTTACTGGTTGGAGTTCTACTATTCTTGAGAAAGTTTTGTCAACATTTACCTTAATAGAAAATAGTTAATGGTTTCTAGGTTTATTTTCTTTCTATCATTTCCTTTCCTATTTTTTGTTTTTGGATCGAGAAGCTCTTAGTGCACAAACAGTGTTGTCCCAATTCAAGTTTAATGTCCCTGGGTTGATTGATAAATGAGATTTAGTAAAAGGATTGATGGCTACTTAGTGAAGACATTTTGTCTGTAGGTTGAGGTGTTAGGCCCAGTTATCTACCCATTGTTGAATTCCTTACATTTTTTACACTGTTGTTGGGGATGGTGGCAAGCTAAGAGTTTGTTAGGACTTAGAGAAGTTTTTTTGTTGCATTTTTAAAGTAGAACCTTTTGTTTTCACAAGAAATAGGATCATATATGAACAAATTACATCACCATATTAATCTTTAGTAAGCATATTGGAATTAAGTTAAAAATTGCATGCATAGGAGAAGGAGAAGGGATGCTTATGGAAGCTTCCTTCCTCAAGAACCTAATCTTGAAAATCACTCATCTGACCAAGAATTTAACTCTTTTGATGCAAATGAAATAAAATTATTTTGCTAACCTTTTTCAAGATTTGGGATAGATTGAACCACCTCCTCAAGAACCACCATTTTAACAACACCTTGAAAATATTTGGCCTCTTGTTGTCTATCAAGAAAATATAGTTGCCCAAGCTAATAATGCTCAACCCACTTTTGAGTTTCATATCCTTGACCAGAATCAACTTCCAAGCTAATAATGCTCAACCCACTTTTGAGTTTCATATCCTTGACCAGAATCAACTTCCTAATCTCAAGAATATTTAGCTTCAACTCTTTCTAAATTCTATGGTTTGGTGATAGAGGACCCAGACACCTTCTTGTTTGAGTTTGATATCCTATGTAGGAGCTATGACTATAATACTAATTCTCATAGGCTCAAATTGTTTCCTACCAAATTGAAGGAATCCGCTCTGAGATGGTTTATGAGTTTAGGTGTGGATACCATAACCTATTGGGATGAGATAAAGGAGAAATTCCTTAAGAAGTATATGGACTATTCTAGAGGTAGTGATATGCATGGAGATGATATTTTTTAGGATGTCATAGAGGGGAGATGAGAGTTTGGAAGACTATTTTGAAAGATTCTTGTCTAGCTTTAAGAAATCTTAGTATAATATATTGAGTGAAAAATCTCATATGTTGATCTTCTTAAAAGGAATTAATGATGAATGCATGGATGCATTGGACCTTATGGGAGAGTGAAATGTTACCCAAGTTGATTGGGGTGATATAAGGAAGCTTTGTCAAAATTATTCTAGATTTTCTCTCAAGAAGGCTAGAGGTTACACACCTGGCATAAACAAGACAATTTGGGAGTTTCAAGGATGTGAATAACATATTTTATAAAAGAATTTAAAGGAGACATCATTTACAACATGACTACACAATTGGATACATTTTAAGCCAAGCAGAAACATGATGAGGTAGAGGTAATGTTGGTTGAGTTTTGACCCCATAGCAAATAAAAGAAAAGAGATTGCAGATGTAAGAAGATAGCTAGTATAGAAAGAAAACAAGTGCAGCTAGAATTTAGGCCAATTGAAGATGATGAGGGGTATATATTCTACATTTCACAAAGGAGCTCATGAACTCTAAGACAAGGTATGCCTTCGGACCCTCTATCTTTCGGTGGTCCTTATTCAAATCCTTATGCACCTAATAATCAATGGCAATCCTCGTACCCTCCAAAATTTGGTAATTATGGACCACAACCATAGAATTACCAACAAAATCATTGGCCAAATTATCAAAATCCTATCCTCCTCCTTAGTGGCAACTACCACTAGTAAACTAATAGAAAACACCGCAATGGAAAGGAGGACAAAAATCGTCCAATCAGACAACTAGTTACTTGAAACCACAAGCACCACCTAATTAACTAGCTATTATGGCTCCTACAAATGCAAATACCAATGCACCCAAGCCTACTCAATTACCAGCTTAGCCTGCACCTAGTCCCAATAATAGACTATAGTAGCAGCATGCCTATTCCACAGTTTCTATCTAATATCCTACATATGTCATGAATATAAGTGATATACACCTGGGTTCAGGAACAACCTTACTAGCACCTACTCCTCCTATTATTATTCAGCTCCCTATGGAAGAAGGAGAGAAGATAAATACCAATCTGACCTCACATGACCCACTTGTTCAAGAAAATCGATCAAGGACTCCCGATCCAATCCAAGAAAAAGATCCACTACCATCATTCCCTCAGAGGTTGGTAACCACGTAGCCTAAGATAGAACCAACCTTTGATTTCTTGGATCTACTAAAGAATGTGTGTGTCAAAATACCCTTATTCCAGATGATTAGCGATCCACTTATTTATAACAAGGCAATAAGGGATGCATGCCTCAAGAAGTCGGACAAGAAAAAGAAAGATCCAACAACAATGCATGTAATGGATCATTTAACAGATATAATGCTAGGGAAAGTAATTATGCATAAATATTTTGATCTTGGTAGTCTAGTGGTAGCAGTAACCATCAATGGGATTATAGTTCACCAGTTCCCTCATAGATATAAGGGTTGCCATTAATGTCATGACCAATGATATAATCCATCATCTCAAAATCACCAATCTAAGACCCACTCCTACTATCCTTCAATTGTTTGGTAGCTCTATTGTTAAACCAGATGGCATTACAGAATATCTTATTATTATTTTGGACTCCTGGGAGTACCCAACTGACTTCATGGTCTTATCTCCTAAAGCTACTCTAGGGGGATATCCAATCATCTTGGGGAGGCCTTGGTTAGCCACAATAGATGCCTACATAGGATGTAGATCGGGGAATAATACTATCTCCATTGGGGATAGTACCAAAAATCACATGTTATATCCTCCAGCCCAACCACATGAAGGGTCAAATTATCTTATTTGGACCTATCATGTCTGTGAAGTAGGATACCTATAGCTACAACACAAACACTCAATAGATCATTACAAGCATGGTTAGAAAATTAAAAGCAAATGAAAGATAAACCATTACAACGTGACCTATCACCTCCTAAGAGAAGCGAGTGTGGATTTGCTCTTAGATCTGGATAAGCAATCTCAATGACTTGACTACACCTAGACGAAGGATTTGAAATCATAATGATATGCAACCTAGATGAGATTAATTATGCTAGATTGATCTGGGAGTCTAATTAAGCTAATGATATGCATGATTAAGCTATGATGATGATGATACAATTAAGCTAGAAAAGAGATTGATTAAGCTACATGATTCAACAATTATGCTAGAAAAATGATCAAATTAAACTAGATCTAAGATGCAATTGCCTATAATAACAATGCTCAAATGATATGCTAGAATGGATATGCCTATATTAACAATGCCTAAATTGATATGAGATTGGATCCTTTGTCCTCCAAAATGGGGGATATTTATAGGATTTCAAAGGCCAGGGGTGATGTGGCAGGAATCAACGGTCAAGATTGAGGTTGAAGATACCAAGGGTGAAATTGGAGGAGGTTGGAGAAGAGGTTGGAGGGAGGGACACTTGTCATCTCTGTGGTGAAAAGCATAAAGGATCCTTTCTCATAAGAGGGAAAGTGTCCAAGAGAGGAGACATGTGGCAAAAGCGCCATGTCTCTCAAGGGGAGAATATCCACACCATAGGAGGTTAGGATAAGGAGGTTAGGATGTGCAAGATAGGATAGGGTTAGGTGAAATGGATTAGGTTAGAGGGATGGTTAGGCTAGGTGGTTAAAAGTTAGGAGGCATGTGGTAAATTTGAATTTAAAAATTCAAATAATAGGAAAAGGCTAATTAACTTTCAACAACTCATAAATTGATTTGTTTTAATTAATTAGGGGATTAGAAGAAATGAATTAAATGGGGGGAGGATTAATTAATTTGAATTAATTAATCAAAGGGGGCTATTGAAATGAACCTATTATATAAATCCTTAGATTTATTAATAAGTAGATGAATGGGAGAATTTAATCAAATTGGTAATGAATTCAATTAAATTAGGAAGGGGGATTAATTAAATAATTGCTTATTCAATTAATTATCTTCAGACCATTTTTAGGTGTATACATTTTACCCCTCTTTGAAGCGAGGTGTGATGATGTGTTGATTCAAAGAATAATCTCATTTTGATGATGATATTGGTTCAATAGGATGCCCCAGATATTGATTGATAAATTGTGGTACGATGACAAAAATGTCATGTGTGTGAAGTAGGATACCTACAACTGCAACACAAACACTCAATACATCATTACAAGCATGGTTACCAAATTAAAAGCAAATGAAAGATAAACCATGACAAAGAAACCTATCGCCTCCTAAGAGATGTGAGTGTGGATTTGCTCTCCAATCTGGATAAGCAATCCCAGTGACTTGAATACACCTAGATTGAGGATTTGAAATGATAATGATATGCAAGCTTATTGAGATTGATTATACTAGATTGATCCAAGAGTCTAATTAATCTAATGATATGCATGATTAAGCTATGATGATGATGCAATTAAGCTAGAAATGAGATTGATTAAGCTACATGATTTAATAATTATGCTAGAAAATGATCAAATTAAACTATATTTAAGATGCAATTTCCTAGAATAACAATGCTCAAATGATGGGTGTTGATTCCAAGATCTTTTTAGACCTATCAGCCTATGCATCTCTTTGTACAAGATCATCTCTAAGGTTTTGACATCTAGAATCTTGACTCTGCTCCCCTCTATCATTTCTCCCCAGCAAAGCAACTTTCTCCCTGGGAGACAAATTTTGGATTCAATAATAATGGTCCATGAAAATATTCACTCTCTCTCTAGTGCTAAAAAATAAGGCTTTCTTTTGAAGCTTGACTTATCTAAAGCCTATGATAGAGTTGACTGAGGATTTATGATGGATGTTCTTTCTATTTTTGGTTTCTGCTCTAGAAGTATTTGTCTTATTATGCAATTGGTATCCTTTGCTTATTTTTCTATTTTAATCAATTTGTCTCCTTCCCGCATTTTCAAATCCTCAAGGGGTCTTAGACAAGGGGACCCTCTATCCCCAGTTCTTTTCATTATCATGGCGGAATGTTTGGGAAGATTTATTGGTAAACTTGTTGAGAAGGGAGAGTTTTGTGGGCTGAAACCTTTTTTGGCAGACCAAGTTTGCTCCCATCATTAATTTGTGGATGACTTTATTATTATGGGGAATGCTTCAGTGAAAGATTCTAGGAGCTTAAAGAAAGCTTTGGATAGTTATGGGACAGCTACCGATCAATTGATAAATTGGTCTAAAAGTTTTGTCTATTTCATCAGCACTCCAGAAAGAAGAAAGATAAAAATTAGTAACATTTTGGGATGCCAATTGGGGAATCTTCCTGCTTCCCATCTTTGGCTCCCTTTATGTCAAGTCCCACCTGATACTTTCTGAGGTGCTCTTGTGGATAAATTTCATAGGAAGTTAGTTAGATGGAAAGGCTCACTACTCAACCAAGTTGGTAAGGCCCAACTTTTCAAATCTACTAATCAGAGTATTCCACTTTATGCCATCAGCCTTTTAGAATTCCAACCAAGTTCGTGGAGGCTATTGAAAAAAATCAAAGAATTTTTTTGTGGGTAGGGGTTGAGGAAAAGAAGAGAATGAATCTAATTGCGTGGGATAAGGTTTGTAAACCTATAAGAAAGGGAGGTCTCGGCCTTAGAAGAATCAGAGATATGAATGAGTCTCTCATGGCTGAGAAGATATGGAGAGGTTATAACACTCAAGGAGAATGGAAATTGATATGTGACAATAAGTATAAAAGACAATTCCCTACCCTTCAAAGTTTCCTCAATGTTGAAGATATCCCGATTGGCTTGAACATCTAGAAAAATGTTACAAGATCTAGAGATCTAATTGCTAAAGGTGTGAAATGGAAGGTGGGGAAAGGTAATTTCATTAAATTCTAGGAAGACTCTTGGTTGCTTGACTCATCGTTGAGTGATAGCCCTGATTGGGGCAAATTTTAGGATCAATGTAAGGAAAAATATGGCACTATGGTGGGTGACTACTGGAATGATGGACAATGGAAGGAATTATCCCCAGTTGATCCCTCTCTTGGTAATCTGAACAAAATTATGAATTCCATGGTGGTGGTGGATGATGATGACCAACTAATCTCGAAACTTACAGCAAATGGTAAATTTTTTGTTGCCTCTCTCTATAATCAACAATTTTCTAATTTGGAGAGTCCTTGCTAGGCTAAGGCTTGGGCGAAAGGCTTAATTCCCAAAATTAATATTTTTTTCTAGACTGTCCTTCAAAATAAAATTTTGACTATTGATAACCTCAAAATTAGAGGATTTTGTATGCCTAGTGTTTGTCTTCTTTGTATGCAAAATGAGGAAACTATTAACCACTTGTTCTTCCACTGTCCCTTCTCCGCTGACATCTGGGTTAGATGTCTAGATTTCTTCAATATCAGTCGGGTCTTTCTGAAAACTGTCGAAGAGGTTTTTAATTCATGGCATCACCCCTCAAGGAATAAGTCTATAATTCTGTTATGGAGATTGTCTTTACCTCATATTTGTTTGGGAATATGGAAAGAGAGAAATGAAAGAGTGTTCAGAGAGAAGGCATCTAAGGCTCCAATAATTTTAGAGAAAATCAAACAAAATATAATGGAGAATATCAAAATCATGGGTGGAATAGCCAACCCTAAAGATCAGGATGATAATATTATTCTCAAGAATTGGAGATTAAAGGGAAGTGACATCTTTCAGGCTAATCCTAGAGAAGGTGTGAAATGGGAAAGCCCTCCTCATGGCTGGATGAAAATCAACTTCAATGGCGCTTCAAAGGGTAACCCTGGCAATGCAGGGTGTGGTGTGGTTTTAAGTGATGAATGGGGAAAATGAAAAACCATTAAATGTATCCCTATTGGAAATCAAACTAATCATGTTGCTAAGGCCATGGATGCTTATCATGGGATGGTTCTAGCAAAGGAAGCCAATTGTACCAGAGTATGGTGTGAAGGTGACTCTTTGAATATCATAAATTGTTTGAATAAGGTCTTCCCACCCTCTTGGTCTATAAACAATGCTATTAAAGCTAGGAAGGAAATAAGTGAAACCTTCGATATGTGTGTATTCACACATGTTCATAAGGAAGCTAACTCGTGTGCTGACTAGGCAGCCAACCTGCCCTGCCGATCTGAGAAAATCATTACCATTAATGGGGAGAGTAAACTTGCATGTGAGGCAAAATCCTTGTTTGAACTGGACCATATCCAGATGAGGAAACGTGGCATCATTATTCATAATTCCTAATACTTTTCCCCCATTTTTTGATGAAGGTTAACATCGGCGATAATGAGTATTTATTTAATAGTCTTATCATATTAATAGGGCATGGATTTTGGGTTGTTTTTTAGAGCAATAATAAAAACCAGAGCGGAAATATTAGAGCAAAGATTAGGAATTCTAGTGAATTTGAGGGAAAAATGGGAGGAAACAAAAAGAGGTTTGAACCAACCTCATGTTTGAATTGGAAGAAGAACAAAGAGGTTTGGGAGATTCTGCAAGAGGGGGGATTAAGTGTTTTCATGGAGAGGCTCTATGGTAAAGACCCAACAGTTACCAAGCATTTTATAAAGAATGGGAAGAATGACAAAGTTTTGGTGGGCACCCAGATGATGATGGTGGATGAAGATATCATTGCAGAAGCTACGGGGATGGTGAAAGATGGTATTAAGTTCTATAGAGATCGAAGTGTTTCTAATAAGGCAGCGGATAGATTTCCTATCACAAATGGAGAAAAGAAGAAAATGGTGAAGGTGGATAACTCCTACCACTCCCCCAAGCGTATCTGTAGGCCATGGAGGTTCATGTTGTTTGCTACCATAACCTACATTGATCTGGATGGAAGATTCACAAGGGCTTACGGGCACCATTTCGTGTTGCTCAACCACTTTTGCCATGGTGAAAAGGTAAGCCTGCCCTATTATTTAGCTTGTTCCATGGATCACACCATTAAAGAAATGCAGAAAGACCCTTAGGGGGACCATGCTCTTCATCAGGGTCTTATGGTTTTAATTTACAAATTGTTGAAAGGGAAATCCATAGAGAAACCAATTAGAGGTAAAAATACAAGGGATAATGACACAGAAAGTGAGTATAGTGGTTTCAACTTTGACTCGGTAACTAAAGGTGAGTCGGAGGATCTCAGCAAAAAGGGGAGGAATAAGGGGAAAAGAAAGAGGATTGTTGTTGATTCTGATCTCTTGGACTCCGAGGATGAGTCCTTTGAGGAGAAATTTGTCAAAAGTAAGAAAGGAAAGGGAATGGGAAAACAAACCCAGAGGAACAAGAATACCAGTATGGGAGTTAACAAGGCAAAAAAACAAATTTTGTTATCTTCTGATGAGGATGCAGAGGAGGAGAAAAATGACAATATGAAGGGTAAGGAGGAGGATGAGATTCCGGATGTGGGTCGTGGTGAGGACATGAGTACTCAAGGATTGCAGAATGAGGGCCAAGAGAATAAAAGGGGAAATCCTAGTGACTGTCATGGAGATAATGATAGTATTAAGGGATTTTGTGGTACTATTAGCAAAATTGTGAAAGATTTTGGCAACCTGAAGAATGATATTAATGTTATAAAAAATGCTACGATAGGCGAGAAGCCTCTTTTTGAAAATGTTAAAGAATTAGTGGTTGTGATCAACAATGTTGAAGCTATTAAGGCCATGGTAGGTAAAATCATTAAAACAGAAAAGAAGGTTAAGGAAATGGAAGGGAATAGAGAGGTGAACGGGCTGGAAACTACCATGAACAACCTGGTCAATAGAGTTGACAAGATGGAATTAATTGTGAAGAGGACTACTGAATAGAATTTCCAAATTCTTAAGGCCTCTGTGGATAATATGAATATTCTGATTAACAGATTTGATAACATTAAAGACAAGGAGGGAGACAAGGACTAGATGGAGAAAAAAGGTCATGAGAAGAGAACTAGGGCCAATACCAGGAATTAGGGTGATATCAAGGGATGAGAGTTGGATGAATTGAAGACCTCTGCGGACAACATGAAGTAGATGGTGGTTCATGCAGAAGATATTATGAAAAATATTTAGTTGTCTCGGTCTCTATCTTTGTCTTTGTCTTTTTGTTGTCCTTTTGCTATCCTTTTGATGTCTTTGAGCAGCTCTATGTGTTTTGAGTTCCCTTTTTATTTTGGATGGGAACTATTTTTTGTTTGGGTGATCAAGCACGGTATTTTTCTGCTTTAATGCTTTTTCTTTTTCCTAATATGTAAAAAGGTTCGGGTTCCTTTCAAAAACTTTTTTACTTAATCAAAATAATGCTCAAATGATATGATAGAATGGATATTCCTATAGTAACAAGCCCCTCTTTGGCATGTGTCCCTCACCATTAGCACATCCATAATGTCATAATGCCCAATTTCAACCCCACTTCATATCATCCAATCCTCATATCTTGAATCCAATCACCATAATCACATCATGGAGCACAATCGAGTACTCGTCGCGTCAATGAGCACACATCTGAACATGGGATAATCAAATCAAAGATTTCTAAATAGAGTTTGCATATTATTTGGTTTTTAATGTCTTTTATGATTTATTCATGTCTTTCTAGCATCCTAATCTCGAGGTGTTTGAGCTAATTGTCTTTGCTTGATTGTCTTCATAGGTATTTCAATCTCTCATATTCAAGTGCACTTTTCCCTTACACATTATTTGGCACGCCTGGTGGGACCCACTTCATGGGTTCATTTAATTCTATTTTCAAGTTGCCATTTTTAGCAGGTTTCTATTTTTAGCAGGTTTCCATTTTTAGCAGGTTTCTATTTTTAGAAGGTTTCCATTTTAGCAAGTTGCCATTTTTAGTAGGTTTCTAAATTTGTTATGTTTCTATTTTTAGAAGGTTTCTATTTTTAGTAAGTTGCCATTTTTAGTAGGTTGTCATTTTTAGCAAGTTTCTAAATATGGCAAGTTTTATTTTTAGCAGGTTTTCATTTTTAGCAGGTTGCCATTTTTAACAGGTTTCTAAATCTGGTAGGTTTTTAGCAAGTTTCTAAATCTAGTGGATTTCAATTTTTAGTAGGTTTCTATTTTTAGCAGGTTTCTATTTTTATCAAGTTTTTGTTTCTAGCAGGTTGCCATTTTTACAAGCTTCTAAATCTGGTAGGTTTCCATTTTTGGCATATTTTTTTAATTTTAGCATGTTTCTATTTTGAGCAAGTTGTCATTTTTAGCAGGTTTCTAAATCTGGCAGTTTTCCATTTCTGGCAGGTTTCTAATTTTAGAAAATTCCAAAAAAAATTAAAAAATCAAAAAATTCCAAAAAAAAAATTGATATTGTAATTTTAATTTTTGCTACTAATGGTTTATCTGCAACATGTGGCAAGGATAACAAAGACATTTTGATCACCCAAAGACTTACTTTGAATCATTTGTCTTCCGTGTTTGGTACACTTGTGCACTTGTAGGGTGGACCGACAGTTACACCTATTATCCTCTCCCCTCACCTTTGTGGAACTTGGGTGAACAGAAAGGTGGTTAACAATGCCCGTTTTTATCTTTATTAATGAATCACCTCTTGGGGGCCTCATCACCTCAAGGGAGTGTTTCAAAACAAGGGCACGTTGAGGATAGCATCTCTCTTAGTGCAACCTCGATTGGTGTTTTTTGGGCCACTAAGAAAATTGGAAGAGCTCAAAATTTATGAGTGTCCATTGTTGATGAGGTTGCCAGCTTCTTTAGGAAACTTGTCCAACCTTGCCACTCTTGAACTTGAAAATTGTGCAAATTTGTATGAGATACCGAGTTTGGCAATATTAGTGTAGACACCTAAATTTGACTAATCAATTTAATCAAATTTATTTCCCTTAGCTAATTGAATTAATTAATCTAACTAATTAGTCCCCCTTTCCAATCCTTTGAATTAATCAATCTAATTAATCAATCCCCCTTCCCAATACTTTGAATTAATTAATCTCATTAATTAATCCCCCTTCTCAATTCTTTGAATTAATTAATCCAATTAATTAATCCTCCTTTCCAAATCCCTTGAACTAATTAATCTCATTAATTAATTCTCCCCTTCCATTTCCATAAAATTGACTAATTAATTAATACTCCCCTTCCATTTTCATAAACTAATTAATCCAATTAATTAATTCCCTCCACTTCCCTTTTTATTTGAATTATTTAAATTCAAATATCCTATTTAGGACAAATGGCTCCTAAATTTTAACCACCTAAATCTCCTCCTAACCAACCCCTAACTAACCTTATCCTATCCTATCCTAACCTCCCCTCACATGTGTGTGCACACACATAATTCCCTAGTTTCCTTATTTTTAGGAAATTGATCCTATTTTGGGGTGGCCTCCTCCCAAAATGGAGAGGACACATGTCAAGCCCCTCTTTGGCATGTGTCCCTCACCATTAGCACATCCATAATGTCATGATGCCCAATTTCAACCCCACTTCATATCATCCAATCCTCATATCTTGAATCCAATCACCATAATCACATCATGAAGCACAATCGAGTACTCGTCGCATCAATGAGCACACATTTGAACCTGGGATAATCAAATCAAAGATCTCTAAATAGAGTTTGCATATTATTTGGTTTTTAACATCTTTTATGATTTATTCATGTCTTTCTAGCATCCTAATCTCGAGGTGTTTGAGCTAATTGTGTTTGCTTGATTGTCTTCATAGGTATTTCAATCTCTCATATTCAAGTGCAATTTTCCCTCACACATTATTTGGCATAGCTGGTGGGACCCACTTCATGGGTTCATTTAATTCTATTTGCAGGTTGCCATTTTTAGTAGGTTTCTAAATCTAATAGGTTTCTATTTTAGCAGGTTTCCATTTTTACCGAGTTTCTTTTTTTAGAAGGTTTCCATTTTTAGCAAGTTGTCATTTTTAGTAGGTTTCTATTTTTAGAAGGTTTCTAGTTTTAGCATGTTGCCATTTTTAGTAGGTTGTCATTTTTAGCAAGTTTCTAAATCTAGCAAGTTTTATTTTTAGCAAGTTTTCATTTTTAGCAGGTTTTCATTTTTAGCAGGTTGCCATTTTTAGCAGGTTTCTAAATCTGGTAGGTTTCTATTTTTAGCAAGTTTCTTATTTTAGCAGGTTGCCATTTATAGCAAATTTCTAAATCTAGCGGATTTCTATTTTTTAGCAGGTTTCTATTTTTAGCAGGTTGTTATTTTTAGCATGTTTCTATTTTTATCAAGTTTTTGTTTTTAGCAGGTTGCCATTTTTAACAAGTTTCTAAATCTAGTAGGTTTCCATTTTTGGCAAGATTTTTAATTTTAGCATGTTTCTATTTTGAGAAGGTTGCCATTTTTAGCAGGTTTCTAAATCTGGCAATTTTCCATTTCTAGCAGGTTTCTAATTTTAGAAAATTCCAAAAAAAACTAAACTGATATTGTAATTTTAGTTTTTGCTACTAATGGTTTATCTGCAACACGTGGCAAGGATAACAGAGACATTTTGATCAGCCAAAGACTTACTTTGAATCATTTGTCTTCCGTGTTTGGCACACTTGTGCACTTGTAGGGTGGACCGACAGTTACACCTATTATCCTCTCCCCTCACCTTTGTGGAACTTGGGTGAATAGAAAGGTAGTTAACAATGCCCGTTTTTATCTTTATTAGTGAATCGCCTCTTTGGGGCCTCATCACCTCAAGGGAGTGTTTCAAAACAAGGGCACATTGAGGATAGCATCTCTCTTAGCGCAACCTTGAGCAGTGTTTTCTGAGCTACTATACAAATACTTGGTCAAACGACCGGAGTGCTGAGGGAACTCATCATATGTGGAGGCCTTCTCTGTATGGATAAGCTCAATTAGCACCTTAATTGGCTTGCTTCGCGAATTTGTCGTTGGACTGGACCTGTCAAAAAATTACTACAAACCAATGTTTTAGTGGCCCCAATACTTCTACTTGTTGGCTCAAGCATAGTGATACGCACATGCTAAAGATACCCCTAATGTACCCCCAATCGGAGATAGAAAACTTCTCTAGATCCTCGGATCTCCAGAAATTTGAAGCTTGGCATGCCCAAGAAGTGTGTGCTAAGGGTGGAGCCAGTGCTGCCAAGCTTCCATCTATTCCATTGGATGTGGTATTTTATGGTTAGGGGATTCAACAAGTATCATCTTTGACTATCCAAGGAAGTGCATATCTGCTTTTCATTATCATACTTCAATGTTTTCCGTTTTTCATGTTGAAATGATCTTTGTCAAATATTAAAACGTCAAACAATCTCACGTCACTAGGTCCTAGTTTGGTCTTGTCCTTCAACACTTGTGCTTTTTTGATCTACTGATTTCACGTCAATTGTCTCGTTACGCTGTCAAAATTTACCTAGGTCAAGTGTTAGTTTATCTTGGTGGTCCTCATTTCAAAATTTACATCATTATTATCATCCGTTAGGGTTTATGACTTACATATTTAAATTCATCGTCTTAGTTTGTCATCATACCCTTTTCTCATCATTCGAAAATTGCATTGTTATTATCATCCTCTAAGGTCTTTTGACTTGCATAAATCAAACCTTTATAATTGCAATCACTAAGTCATTACCTTGTCACCAGTTTTCAAAATTTGCATCATCATTATCGCTTATTGAGGTTATTGACTTGCATAAATCAAAATTTCATCATCGCATTTGCTAAGTCATCTCCTTTGTCATCATTTCAAATCTTGCATCGTTACTATCATCTACTAAGTTTTTTTTTACTCGCGTAATCAAACTTTATCATCTCAATTTGGAGTCATAACTTTAGTCCCTCTCTTTGATCAAACATTACTAATCAAATCTTGGTCGTCATTCCTAGCTTGCGTCATCATCATAGTCATTTTAAATATCTACATTCTCAATCATCATCAATATTTTCACTTAAGTTAGGGATTAGATCTTTTCATCCAAGTTCGAACCCTTTATTTGATCAATTGCACCACTGATTGTATTACATCGCTTCAATCAAATCAAACCTTCTTGGCTAGTAAATAATTTAGTATTACAATTTAGTTCATCAATCAGTCCTATTAGTTTAATCAACTCAGACAAATCAATCCTTATTCATTCCCATATTTTCAAATCACAATAGTCTACATCTTTTTTGCGACAAAATCATCATTAACTCTTTGACTCTTTCATGTCTAGAGTTGCATCTTTATTTGATTGTGGTCTTATCAGATCGAGCCAAAGGTTCAATTCACTTTGGTATATTTTTGCATTTCTTGAGTGTATCCTCTTGAGTAACATTTAGTATCACACTACTTTAATTAGACATCCTCCAATTATGATTTGAGCATTTGGTTCCTTAATTGCTTTGTCTTTGAATCAGTCATTGCATTCATATTGAGTGTTTTTCTCATCAATATTGATCAAATCGAACTCATTTATCAAAATCCTTGAATTTAGTTTCACATTCCCATCATCTTATCTTGCATTCATGCCCATTATCACTTGATCCCACTCTCGATGAGCTATGGAACAACAACCCTCTCAGTTTGGTCTAGGATTCTCAGAACCTCGAACGAATCCCGATTTAGGGGTTAGCCCTATCATGTCAAGAAATGTTCCTATTACTTATGATCCATTAGATTCAATCATCTTTGAAGAAGAAATGGTCAATCAACCTGATGAAACTGATGTCCAAATTAATCCTGTTGACCATTTCCTTTCAAATCCTGACAATTCTCAAATGCTAGACGACATCATAGAAATGTGTAAGAATCTCATCTTTGAAAGAATGGTGGCACAATGCATGACAATAGCATCACCTGATGCACTTGTGGCCACAAGTCCATAAGAACCCCCTCAACAACAAGTTCCCTTACAAAAAATCTCATCATTATTTCCAATCCAGCAACATAACCAAATGCCAGCGGCACCACCACAACAAAGTGCCAAACTTACGTCAATCGGATTACCACCTATGGAAACTCTTGGACATCATTATTAGCCTTTTTATTCTAATACATTAGGACCTACACCACCTCTATCTTCAGGAGGGGGTATCTATAATGCACCTGTCAATGTGTCATCTACACAGCTTCACACATCTCTTCCATTGATAGGTCAAACACCCATGACGTCTGGTATCATGCAAGTTATGCCTTTCACCAATCCTATCACTCGACTTGTGAATGTGTCAATAATGCAAGCACTAATTTGGACTATAGGAATGCCTGGATATACATCGACATTCACCATGCAGGCTCTGACTGGGGGAATGAGACATAATGCCATTATCGTTTGCACCCCCACTTGTCCAATCAACACCACAAGCTGTCACCATCCCACAATACCAACCTCAAGTCACGTCACAATCGACATCTTCGCGACTATGATTCAATTACCTACAAGGGCCTCCTTCATCTTATGTGGTGACAAACATTCATCAGTTACAAGGTGGTGTTAATCAGAATCCTCCATCGCAAAATGCTATACCTAACTATACTAGGGGCAATTATACCCAAGATAGAACTGCTCAGATCTAGCAAATTCCTTATATGCAACAACCCATGACTCCTTAATAGAATGTTGCAGCCTATTCGCAACCACCCCAATATCAACAACTGTCATTTGTGTAACAACAGATTCCTATCTACCAAAATCCACCACAATAATCAAACTATCAAAATTCACATCAAGTGACACAACAAGGACCCTATTATCAATCTGCTACACCGTCTCCTGATAATTTTCCTATCAATACTGAATGGGAAGAAATGAAAGCCAGTCTTAAGGCATTAAAAGAAAAAAACTCTGAACAGGTCATCAAATTTGAAGAACTCTGTCCTCACCCATTCGACAAATCCATAACGGCTATGCCCTTTCCCAAGCACTTTGAAATGTTGAGATTTGACAAATATGAAGGGAAAGGAGATCCACATCATCATGTCAAGGAATTCTTCATGGTCTATCAGGAAGTGTCATGATGTGACAACTACCTTCTTCAGTTGTTCCCAAAAAGACTCAATGGTCCTTCTCTAGAATGGTTTTCCAAATTGTCATTTAGTGTGATCACTACATTCGCAGACTTATCTAAGCATTTAATAGCTCAATACCACTACAATATAGAAAATTATATTTCTATGCTCGACCTATGTCAAGTTAAATAGAAAGGTGGTGAAAGTCTTCTCGACTACACTCAAAGATGGAGAGCCCTCGTTGGCCACCTGTTGTGTGTGATGCCAAACACTCAATTGGTTCTGATTTTCATTAGAAATATCTACCCAAAGCTTTCATATCACATTTGATTTAATTGCACAAGCACTTTCAAATACAACATGTCTAAGGGACCATCAGTAGAACAAGCTTTAATCGACCATGGGATCATCAAACTCTACAAAGAGTATTTCGATAAGCCTAGTCAAGACAAACAAATATTTTGGAACAAGAACAAGAACACTATCTGTAATGGGGTCACTAAATCCAAAATAGTGCAAATGATCATGGATACAAAGCCACCACCCCACAACAATCCTATGTTAATTCGTCTCCACCCATTCATGTTAATCAACACCCCCAAGCCCCAACACAAAGTGTACAGGATAATCAAACCAATACAATCACTGTATCTCAAGCTCCTCCCCGTTAGATGGGCTAAAATGGCCCACGACGTCAATTTACACCTATGGTGGAACTGTTAGATGTGATCTTCAAATGCATGGAGCACCATATAGCATGGTTGTCTATCCGCAAACGCAACCTTTCGATGATTCCAAACCTAAGCCCGACTAGTATAAAAATAACAAATACTATGCCTATCATCACATTCAGGGCCATGACACAAACAAGTACCTGAAGCTTAGACACCTAGTTAAAGACCTCATTGACCAGGGCAAAATTGCTATTGACCCTACCATAGGAAAATCCCCAAATGCCAATCTTGGCATGTATAAGAATGCTCTTCCCAAAAATCAGGGCGAAGTGAGTACATCCAATGCTAGTCAGAATCCTAGGACCAATAATATCCACTACAACAATGTACCTTTTGATTATGGTCCCACAATAGGTTACATCTCTTAGATAGATGATCATGTCAACATGATTCATGTCAAAGGATTTGATACCCAATGTGCAGTAACCACTAGGAGAGACCGTATGTCAATTCTCAGAGCTCCCATATCTAATGCTACCCCAACTACATCTGTATCCACACAATACAATATCCTCGAGCATTTAGGGAAAAGTCCTGCACAGATTTTCATCCTGGATTTGCTAAAATCCTCACCTACTCATCAGGAGATCCTCATAAAAACATTGCAGAAGGCTCGTGTGCCTAGCAATATTGATCCTATGCAATTCCAAGCCATGGTTACACATTTGTCTTCCACATACCACCTTAGTTTCACACAATCTGATGCTATGGTCCCAAATCTTGATCATATATGCCCCTTAAATATCAAAGCCATCATCAAGCGTTATAAGGTTAAGTGGGTATTGTTTGATAATGGTTCTGCCCTAAACCTCTGGACATTGAAATTTGTTACTCAAGTGGGGTACACTGTAACGGATATGAATAATCAATCCATCAACATCAAGGCTTATGATAATGCTGAGAGAAGTTCAGTTGGGATGATCAATCTCCTAATCTAGGTGGGCCTGGTAATAAAAAAGAACCTTATGACATGTCATTGATCTTTATTTTCCATTCAATATCCTCCTTAGTCGCCCATGGATCCATGCTATGCAGACTATCCCTTCCACATATCACCAATGCCTTAAATTTCCATTTCAAGGATGTGAAATCACCATCTATGGCAACAATCAACCTTTCGAGTATTGTCACGCTCTTGAGGCCTCTTCACCATATCATTGACCTGGAGTCAACATTGGTGTTGCTAAAACCCCATCACCTTCCTCATATGTTGACCCTGATTCCATCCTTGTTTCTGCAAAAGAAAATACTTCAATTTCATCCTCTTTCTCCCAACTCAAGATCAACGATGTTGGTTGTGGCGAGTATTCTCTCCAAGGCATTTTCACAGTGCATGCCCTACCTATAGATCTGCATACTCATGAAAAGCCTACCAAGGAAAAGAAGAAGAAAGAACCTATAGTTTTCCAATGTGGTTCTAGTACATTCTAGTCTCAGGGTGAACTAAATCATGAGGTCATAGAAGGAGATATTAACCAATGGCTCTTCAAGGATGTCTCCATAGATAATGATGTTCGCCTCAATTAGTTCAAAGAGAAATACCCAACCGCTCATAAATGGGCTACTCAAAAATGAAATTATCAAGGTGGTGGGTTAGGCCAGGAAGAACAAGGAATCGGAAGACCTATTGATACGACTCCCAATGTAAATCAACAAGGGCTTGGTTTTTGACATCCCTCACATGAAGCCTCGAGTTTGGCAGACACTTTTGGAAACAACAAAAACGTATCACTTAATATCGAAGACATGCCTAAGGAGGTTGTCAAACAAGTGTATGACGATATAGATAGCTCCTCAAACTTTCATACATCATACCTTTTTGACACATGTGTCCTTCTAATTGACCTTCCCCTTTGCCACCCTGAACTCATTAATTGGGGCCAAACTATTGCACACCTAGACACGTTCCAAAATGATACAATGCTCCTACAATTTCTAGGGGCAATTGAGTGTGCACTATACTATCATCCTGAGCAGAACACAGTGTACAAGCTAGACCCTCAAGATTGTTTTGGGGAAGAAGGAATCCTTAATCACAAAAATAAAAAAGAATCAAAATCTAAAGAGTCTTGTGGTGAAAACATTTCTAAGACACCTATAGACCATAAAATAGTAAAAATAAAGGGTGTATCTTCTAGTGAAAACCTCTCTGAGGCGACAGAAGAAGAGGATTCTCTTCTTCCCCTCATTGGTGATCATGTTCCTGAAAGATCACCAATCCTCATAGATTAGACCACATAAATAAATTTTGGCACAGTAGAAAACCCATGCATCACTGATGTTGCTACCTCTCTATCTAAAAATGAGTTTCAAGTGTTCTCTGACATCCTTCATAAGTGGCCTATCTATTTTAGATGGTCTTATGCAGACATGCCTAGTCTTGACCTTGAGCTAGTAGTTCATCATCTAGTAATTGATCCAAATGCTAAACCAATTAAACAGAAAATGCATAAGATGCATCCTAGAATAGCCCTATTGGTCAAAGGAGAATTGGAAAACCTCTTGGAGGTTAAGTTCATCCAACCAATTTATTACTCAGAGTGGATCTCCAACATGGTACATGTTTCCAAGTTGGATGGTTCTATCAGAGTGTGTATGGATTTTAGGGATCTGAATAAAGCATGTCCTAAAGATGATTTTCCACTTCCCAACATCGGCATCCTTGTTGATTTAACAACAGGACATGAAATTTTATCTCTCATGGATGGAAATTCTCATGATATAACCAAATAAAGGTAGCAGAAGAAGATCAACATAAAACTACTTTTAGCACCCATTGGGGAACTTTCTGTTATCAGGTCATGCCTTTTGGTCTTAAGAATGTTGGCGCCACTTACCAACGCACCATGACAGTAATATTTCATGATCTCATGCATAAGATTTTAAAATACTATGTGGATGACATACTTGGTAAGTCAAAGACAAGAACAGATCATCCACCTATCCTAGAGCATATATTTGAGTGTTTAGCTAAGTACAAATTATGCCTCAATCCTAAAAAAGTGTCTTTGGAGTTACCTTAGGTAAACTCCTAGGGTTCGTAGTATCTAGATGTGAAATCGAGGTAGATCCTAAAAATGTCAAAGCAATTATAGTGATGCCTCCTCCCAAAAAATTAAGAAATCTACGCTGTTTACAAGGAAAGCTTCATCTCCCAACTTGCAGGCAAGTATCAACCATTTACACATCTTCTCATAAAAGATGCAGAGTTTAAATGGGATGCACAATTCTAGCAATCATTTGAAAAGATAAGGGAATATCTAGTTAATCCTCCAGTCCTAATGCCACCCATTCCAGGTCGTCCTCTACTTTTGTATATCTCAGTCACTGCAACGGGTGTAGGGGCACTTCTTGCTCAACATGATGATCAAGGTAAAGAGAGATAAATTTACTATATCAGCAGAACCTTGGTCAGATATGAGCTCAATTACTCTTCCATGGAAAAAGCATGCTTAGTTCTTGTCTTTTGTTCACAAAAACTTCGACACTACATGTTAAGCCATACAATTAAGCTCATCTGCACGATTGATCCATTAAAGTACTTGCTATGAAAAATAAATTTAACAAACTACATCGACAAGTGGGTCATGTTGCTCAATGAATTTGATATACAATATGTAGACATAAGATATCAAAGGTCAGGTCATTGTTGAACAGTTAGCAGAAACACCATTGGTCAATACATATCCACTAGTGACAAAATTTCCAAATGAGTATGTCTGCTCAGTCACAACACAACCCTCCTGGAAACTTTATTTTGATGGTTCCTATACACAAAATAGAGCAAGGGAAAGATTCCTATTTGTCACTCCTCAAGGTGACCTTATCCCTAAATCATTTAGGCTATTTTTCCCATGTACCAACAATATCGTTGAATATGAAGGCCTGATCACTAGGCTCAAGACAACTATTCAGTGGAATATCTTAGATCTCTTGGTCTATGGCAACTCCCAGCTAGTTATCCAGAAAGTAAAGGATGAGTATCAAACTAAAGATGACAAGCTCATGCCATACAAAATAATGGTTGATGACCTTAAGAAAAAATTTTAGAATATCATATTTGACCATATTCCTTGAGTTCAGAACAAAGCCTCTGATGCAATGGCTACTATTGGGTCCCTTCTGCACATTGAATCGGATAGTCCAAGGTATGAGTTCTTAGTTGAGCAACTTTTACAGCCAGCATTTGAGACATTGTGCACAGAAATGGTGTGCAACATTATTGGACCCCAATCACCCTAGTGCCATGACATATAGGCCTACCTCAAAGATGGTACCCTTCCACCCAACATATCTCGTAATGACCATTGTAACCTCATATGTCGTTGTGCCCGATTTACCCTCATAGGAGATAATCTATATTGTCATGGGTACCATGACATCCTTGCTATATGTTTAGATTCAAGTGAAGCTAATCTTGCGATGAAAGAAGTGCACACCAAAACTTGTGGTGCTCATACGAGTGGATATGTTCTTTCCAAATAACTCTTAAGAGTGGGTTACTATTTTCCCATCACAGAACATGATTGTTGTGAATCTATGAAGAAAAGTGTGACATGTCAACAACATGGACACTTGATTCATGTTCCAGCACAAGATTTGCAGCCCATAACAACACCATGGCCTTTCTCTACATGGGGCCTTGACCTAGTTGGAAAGATCCATCCCCCTTCCCCATATGGACACAAGTTTATCATTAAATTGCTACTAAATATTTCACCAAGTGGGTAGAAGCCATTCCCCTCACCCTCACTACTGGTGTCCAGGTGTCCAAGTTTATCTTATACCACATTATTTGTCACTATAGGATTCCCTCCACCATCATTATAGACAATGGAGCCCCTTTCAAAAACCAACATATGCATGATTTGTGCTCCAAATTTCATATCCAACATCCTTTATCTACATTGTACTACCCCCAAGGGAACGGGCAAGCCGAGACAACTAATAAAACATTGCTCTGTATCCTTAAGAAATTTGTCAATGAAACTGGTCTTGACTGGCACCTCCATCTCATCCTTCCCTTTGGGCTTATCATACCAGTATTTGGAATCCCACTAGAGCTACCCCTATTCCCTTGTATATGGTGTAGAAGCGGTCTTACCAATTGAGGTTGAATTGCCATCACTACACATATCATTGAAAGAGTTTGTTTCTGATGAAGACTATAGAGTCGCAAGATTGACTCAGCTTGATCTCCTTGACAAACAGTGTCAAAAAGCCTATGATCATCTGCATATATATTAAATCTACCTTAAGAGGCAATATCAAAAGAGGGTCCACCCTCATGAATTTGAAGTAGGAGATCTATTCCTCAGAGAAAATCCCAGAAATTAGCAAGACCGAGAAAAGAAAGGAAAGTTTGAAGCTAATTGGCTCAGTCCATTTGTGGTCACAACAAAATATGGTTCAAGGGCATATCAGTTATCCACTCCATAAGGAGAACCTCTCAATGATCCCCTTAATATCCTGCACCTGAAAAGACTCTATGCCTAGTCCGTGGAAATGTACCTCTTATTATAAAATCAAAAAATACAAAATAAAATAAAATAAAATAAAAAAATGTAAAAAATTACAAAAAGCAGAAAGGAGAAAAAATAGTAAAGAAAAATAAATTTGTCCTTTGGTGAAAACCACTTCTTGTGGCACCTTAGGAATGTACATCTAGTGAAAACCTAGCAACATGCATCATATGTAAAAGGAAGTTCCATTATCCTTCGATTCCTCCATCCACCTTTCCACATCGCGGTATCTGTTGTTACTCGCCCCCATCTGTATTTTCATCTCATCCATCTCTTTTTAGCGTGATATCCCATGGAACCTACATTCTCTCACCTCCATCTTATTTTCTTGTACATAGTCCTTGTAAATACCCTCCCACGTTGGGTCTTCTATGCATAGTTTTGTCTCGTCCTGTATATCTTGTTGCCTCCCCCTTGGTTGCTTTGTCTTTTGTAAATAGGTGTCCATCGGTCCTATCCTTTGAGATCATATCCTATCACCTTTCTCTTCAACAATCATCCTTGTGCATCTTGGTTATCATGATCCTATCAGATCCCTTTTGTCAATCATCATCAAATCTTTTTATTCTGGTGTTGTTTCGAGATATATCGTTCTCACATCAACAACACCCATCATTAATCTACGTAGGATGTATCCTTCCTCAAGTTAGACATCATCCAATCCTACTACAATCAATCATCTTTTGACAAAAGATATCTAAGATACTTATGTTGGCTTTGATTCTTTTTGGTCTTTGCTTATCTTTTTAAGCTCCTCGGGTCCTATTTCCTCTTGGTCACCACAATCTTTTATATCATGGTGCACTAGAAATAATAAGGCTCGGGATGTGATCTTATTGCTTTTTGGTTTTGCTTGGCGTGTTTTCTTGATGTGTCCCTTGTTGTACCCTTATGAGGTCTATGTTATCTCATGTTACACCTAGTCATGTCTTCTGCTTGTGGTTAGTCTAGCATTGTTTCCTACAGGGTCTCTATAACTTTGTGTGATGCTAGATTAGCTTGCGTGTTTATTTATTGTGTCAGTCCATGCATTGGATGTGAAATTCCACCCTGGTTCCTCATACCTTGGTGACTCACATACACTGCTAAATCAAAATAAGTGCTCACTATATGACATCTCGTTTGCAGGTGCTTGTGCTCTATGATGTTTTTGTCTCCATCTATATTGCATTTGCATTTGCTCCCCTTTCCCTCTGATTCATTTCCTCCTAGGCTTCGCCTTGCATTACCTTTTACCTTGTACGTTGGGGCATTGTTTCTTTCAAGACATCACCCAACCCTCTCTTTTCCCATGCACCCTCTTGAGGGGGCATCCCTAGCCGCTCCTTCATCTGCTTGGAGCTCCCTAGCCACTCCTTCATCCACTTGGGGCATTTTTATCGCTCCTTTTTCTCCAAACCATTGGTGTCTTATTGTCTTCGCACCGACACTATTCTAGCACCACCGCGAAGAGGGACAAAATGTAGACACCTAAATTTGACTAATCAATTTAATCAAATTTATTTTCCTTAGCTAATTGAATTAATTAATCTAATTAATTAATCCTCCTTTCTAATCCTTAGAATTAATTAATCTAATTAATTAATCCCCCTTCCCAATCCTTTGAATTAATTAATCTAATTAATTAATTCCCCTTTCCAAATCCCTTGAATTAATTAATCTCATTAATTAATTCTCCCTTTCCATTTCCATAAATTAATTAATTCAATTAATTAATTCCCTCCTCTTACCTTATTATTTGAATTATTTAAATTCAAATATCCTATTTAGGACACATGGCTCCTAACTTTTAACCATCTAACCCTCCTCCTAACTAACCCTTCTAGCCTAACCCTCCTCCTAACACACCCCAAACTACCTTATCCTATCCTATCATATCCTAACCTCCCCTCACATGTGTGTGCACACCCTAATTTCCTTATTATTATGAAATTGATCCTATTTGGGGGTGGCCTCCCTCTTGAGGACACATGTCAAGCCCCTCTTTCACATGTGTCCCTCTTGAGGACACTTGTCCTTAGAGGACAAGTGTTGCCTTATCCCATCCTCTTCCTTTCCTCTCAAATCCTATTTAATCACCCCTCATTTTGGAGCAACTCCTCCACTTTCATTACATTGCATTGTTATAGTGCAAAATTTCATCCACCATTAGCACATCCATAATGTCATAACGCCCAATTTCATCCCCACTTCATATCATTCAATCTTTATATCTTGAATCCAATCACCATAATCACATCATGGAGCACAATCGAGCACTCATCGCGTCAATGAGCACACATCCGAACATGGGATAATCAAATCAAAGATTCCTGAATAGAGTTTGCATATTATTTGGTTTTTTAATGTCTTTTATACTTTATTCATGTCTTTCTAGCATCCTAATCTCGAGGTGTTTGAGCTAATTGTGTTTGCTTGACTGTCTTCACAGGTATTTCAATCTCTCATATTCGTGCACAATTTTCCCTCACACAATTAGTTTCCTTAAAAAATCTTTACGTCGAAGATTGCCATAAAATAAAGAAAATAGAAGGTTTAGAACATTTGACGTCACTGGAGAAGTCATGTGCATGGATATGTTGGATGGACCCTGGTATAGATGGTTTGGGGGGCATGAAGAAACTACAGATGTTGAAGTTGAGAGCAGACAATCTATCAACTTTTCAACCTCGCATTCAAAGTATAGAGATCAAGGTAATACAGGTTGCTAAAGATACGAAATTATTATTCTCATTTTTATTTTGTTTAGCTGAAATCTTTTACAAATGATTTGCAGAAGTGGCCACAGGAATTGACAATATGTGGAAGGATCTTTCCTGGTATTGAGTCAATTTTAGATTTGTTCACTTTTGCTGGTCTTCCCATGGTTGATACATTTGTCCATCTGGTGAGTCGTCAGAAATAAAATGCTAGGAGACAAATTTGTCCCATGCAACTGTAGTATGTATGTTTTATTGTTCATTCCTTTCAAGAGCGCGCATCTATAATAATTGACAAAGAACAATTTTATCATGTTGTGAAGTCAAGCAAGGGAGGATGGATAGTGATTAGTGTCCTTATTGAAGATGGAGGGTGCTTTCTTCAATCGTCAATAGAAGGGGTGAGTGGACTTATGGGTGGGAGCCTTTGAAGTATTGGGTGGGTGGTTAATAGTTAGAGAGAGGGAAAATGTTGTCAAAGGTTTCAAGCAACTCTTCCAAACATTTTGTTTCTAAACTCATTGCAAGGCCAAATCTATGAGTTGATATTAATTTCTAAATGTAATATTAATGTTGTATTTTTATTTTTCATTAATCAACAAAAATTAAGTAGTGTACATTATGTGTGTGTGAGAGAGAGAGAGTGATTTGTTAAAAAAGAATGTGAATAGTTATAATATAATTTTTTTTAATAATTTTGATCATACATACATATATTTGATATGATGTGTAAATATAATTTAACTGTGAAGTTCTCATATCTATTTCTCTTCAAGTATTAATAGAAGGGACAAACAGATTTATGGGTCATTGCCTTCAAGTATTTAGTGGGTAGTTAATAGTTGGAGAGAAAGGAAACATTATTAAAAAATTTAAGGAACTTTTCCAAACTCTTTGTGAGAACAAATCTATGAGTTTATATTATTATAATTAGTCTAAAAAATTATGTATTGATGTTGTATTTTTATTTTTTAGTAAACAACATAAACTAGCAAGCATCATATATTGTATCCTTGTGTGGTATATTAAAAATGAGCATAAATGGTATTAGCTATAGTATAATGTTATTTTAATAATTTTGATTATACATATGTGGATCTGATATGGCATGTAAATCTAATTGATTCTTAAAGTTTCAATCTTTGTTTTTTATTAAGGGAAAAATAGGTTTTGAAGGGGGCCCTGAAACCCTTTACAAAGGAGATTCTAAAAGAATTAGAATCAGCAAAACTCAAAAGAGAAGTTATTTTAAAGATGGAGCATTAGATAAATAGACAACCAAAAGACAAGAGGCTCCCATAGCCAGAAACAAGAACTAGCAGTCAGCCAAAAGCCAACCCATCAAGAATTACCTTTAACTTTGCTCTTGTGGGAACAAAGAGTTATATCAAAAGAGGGAAAAGAATGCTTAGCTTTGTTTCCTTGAACAGTGACCCAACCCTCCTCCACTTGTGCGGCCTTACTATGCCAATCAACAGAACCATCCCCCACCTAAGAGGAAAAAACAGCAGGAGAAACACCCACCAACACATTGACAAAATCTCTCCCAACAAACGAGCCAATATCACCCAAAACATTGATGTAGGGAGTGGACGCTTGGGGCCCATCCCCTCAATCAATAGGGGACTCAGACAAAGTCTCTTTCTGAAGCCCGCAAAGCCCATTGACACCAGCATCCCTAGCATAAATCTCCTACACAACCAGAGAATCGTGTTGGGAATCCTGCACAATCGAAGAATCACGCTGGGAATCCAGCGCAGACTCCTGAGAAACCAAATGATGCTCAATATTTTTATGAATAGTGTACTGTTGAACTGATGTCCCTTTCCACCATGATGTCGCCAAATATTTCTTCTTAGAACCACGATGAGAAGTCACATGACCAGTTTTGAAGCATCTCCTGCATGTGAAGGGGATCCCCTCATAGTCTAAGGGTTGAACCCAGCAACCCTTAGAATTATTGAGCGAAATCTCAACAAGCAACCCTTTAGAAGTATCTATCTCAACCAAGATATGGGCAAAAGTGGAATAATAGATCTCATTATGATCATTATAAACCATCAAAAATCCCCAAGTGCATCACCCACCTCCTCAAACAGAGGATCCACCCAAAAGTGAAGTGGGAGATTAGGGAGCCACACCCAGATTGGAATCTTATTAAACATTTCCAAAGACGGATTAAAATCAGCATGCCACAGTTTAATCATCAATACAAATTTATCATCCCAGCTAAAAAAATTATCACATAAAATCGTTCTTCTATCCTATACATTCTCAAACTTAGCTATAAAAAATCCTTTACCCATAGGGTAAATATGTACCTTATCAAAAATGAGAGGCCCCCAATGCTAAAAAATCCAAGCATGCAGATTAGGCAAACTGGGCCAAAAACCCTTGAACATACAAATCACTCCATGAGAAGACAAGATAAAATCATTCAAATCTATCTCTCTCTCAGAATCCTCAAACAACTTAATCGACATGGATCATAAGACCGAGACAAACCTCTCCCCAGACCGTCTTTGCACCTTATGACCAGGGGCGGCAATGGAAGGGCCAAAAAAACAAAAAATTGTATTTTCCCCTCCCCTGCAAGCCTTCAATAAATTTTGCGGATCGTACGCAGCATTACTCCCCTTGATAGCCATAGCAAACACAATTCTATTTTCACCATCTGATGTAGGCACAAAAGGGGTCACCCCATCGCACAAGATTCTAGCGGCAGTCGGGCCAATAGTAGCCGCACCATCCAGAGAAACCTTATCGGCAACAGAAGTATCGTGAGCGGTAAGCATCGTGAAACTTTTTTGCAAGAAAAGTTTTCTCTTTTCTCACCTTGACATTATTATTTAAGTCTAACATAAAAACTAGTATTTTGTGTTTGTTAGCCTATCGATTATCCTTAATATGGATAATTACTCCATTATGTCATAATATGTAAGAATACCAGCAATAATATTAAATACAAAATCAAGATGACATTCAAACATGGATGACATTGGCATGATTGGTATAACTGATGATGATGTTGACATATCGGTTGAAGGATTGTTGGTAATGATATATTGAAGGGATGTTAGTGATGATATAGTTGATATGACAAGGAGAATGATGGCATGGTGATGTATGACCGGTATAGATTGAGATATTGGTTGGTGAATTGGTGATTAATTATTTGTGTTGTCATTGATGGCAACTATGGCAATTGTTTATTCTTGATTACTTTATCATCTAGGTTTACTGGTGTAACCTAACCGGTAATGGATTAAGTTGGTGAGATTAACTGTGTAGCTAACAGAAAACCTGCCAAATAGAACTTTAACTGGTAAACATGAAACAATGTTATACTTAAGTAATTGGTTCTAAAGATTGATGAGGAATTAGGTGTTACGGTTTGAAACATGTGTTTATATCATTGTAATGAGTCTATGACTAGAACCGTATCATGTTTTGATAACCAGAGTCATGTTTGTGATTTACTGTTGTATTTTCAGTAGGGTTTTAGAACGGGTAACAAGATCTCTTAACCAATGATGATTTAAGGTTTGGCGGTGAATTTCATTATGTTCATAATTTGATGGTGATGTGTCACAACTCGTGTGAGAAATTAAAATACTATTTTGGCACGATTAAGGATGGAATTTCTTGGGAAACAACGAAGAGCATAGAATAATGTTTTAAGGGTTGGAATGCTTATCAGATCAATGTGCAGTGCCATGTTATGATTATTCAACGATTGAAATTGTCTTGATATTTGTTGTAATAATCTATATGATGATTTGTAATGATCTGTGATGATCTATGATCTAAATTCATTTGAATCTTGATGTATCGAGGGTTTTGTAACCGACAAAGATGTAAAGTGTATTCAGGTCAATTTTGATGAAGTTTATTGTGTCGGTAATTTGAGAAAAGAGTGTGTAGCTGAACCAGAGGTGTGTGTCTACAAGAGTGAAGCAAATTGGAGTTGAAGTGGATCTGAACAAGCATGCAGGAAGTATTATTTGTAGATTGTTCATCGGTTGTTCCCTAATAGTTGCAGCAAGTTCAAAATCCCTTAACCGGGTAGATCCTAATAGGCCTTGTTCATGTAAATCCCTTAACCAGGTAGCTCAACAACTTGAGTTTAAATCCTCATGTGAGGTTGCTTCTAACAAGGAAAAGCTCCCAATAGAGATCATATTGTAAATCCCTTGACTAGGTGATTCCTGTATATGGTGAAAATGGATAGCAATAAACAACAATATTGAAAGACTAAAATGGATTCAACCACCAAACCCTAGCCTAACAATGAACAAAGATCCACCATAACATATGAAGATAACCTAAGACAATGCAAATATAACTCAAAAATCACAAAGATTATACCATCACATGTCCACTAGGGTTTCGATCTCCATTCTTCCTATCTCCATTGATCTTGTTTGATATGTTTGCTCTCAGATTTTTATGTGCACAAGAGCTCAATAAAGAACGGAATGTGGTTGCAAGTAGAATTGTAATGTAGCTAAGTCCTCCAAAATTAGTCATTAGGGTTTGGTAATGAAGAAAGCATCTCCTTAAATAGAAGACACAATAGAAAATGGAGGGTTAAGATTGAGAGGTGTAAAAAGAGAGGTCGGCTAGGATTAGAGGGTAGGTATAAGAAATACCAAAATAATGAAAGAGGTAGGTAGTGTAGGAAATAAGAGATGAATGACATGTGTCATGCGTAGAAAAGGTTAATGAATTAATTAAATAAATAAAGATTTATTTAATTAATAGAAGAAGTAGGGCAATTAAATAAATAAAATATTTATTTAATATAGGAAAGGGATAATTTAAATAAATAAATGTATTTATTTAAATGAGAAATAAGGCTAGAAGAGGATAAATGAATTAATTAAATAAATAAAAATTTATTTAATTAATAGAAGAATTAGGCTTAGATAATTAAATAAATAAAATATTTATTTAATTAGACATGACAATTTTGGGTGTCTACATTTTGCCCCTCTTTGAGACAATGCGGCTTGTCGCGTTGTTTCAAAGAAGATAAGATGAACTGATACAGAGTTGCCCCAGGATGGGAATGATATGCCCCCTCGAGAGATTGGATGAAAAAGTCTGGAAAGATTGCAGACAATCTCTCGATAAGAAAGATGGGATAGAATGGACTGATTGGATAAAGTGACAAAGTCACGGGATGAGGAAGACTGACTCGGGAAATGAGGGTGAGGGCTAGGGTAGGCTATAAGATAGACCACGGGCAAAAGACATCCTCATTGTCATCCACACCCTTAGAAGATCACAGTGCAGAGCGAGAAAAGAGCAGCAGCAGTCAGCAGCGATGGCATTCGTTCATAGATTCGACCGTGTCCGCCGATTCCAGCGACCAGCCGATGCAGGAGAGCCGGTAAGTACCCGAAAACCTCCTCGTACTTTCACGCATTTCGAGTTTTGTCATAAATGCATGTTTTAGGAGCAATAAATGTGCTAGGAATAGGATAGTTTAAAAGTGCAAAAACGCGCAACCGCGTCTGTGTCAGCGCCAGGCGCGTCTGTGTCCAACAGGCGCGTCTGTGTCGGGTCCAGGCGCGTCTGTGCCTGGAACCGCGTTTGTGTTGAATGCGGACGCGTTTGTGAAATGTAGTAGCGTCTGTGCTTTGGAATAGCGTTTATGTCATGAAGGGACGTCTGTGTTCCCCGATCGCGTTTGTGTCTGGCATAGGCACGTTTGTGTTTAGAAAGCGCGTCTGTGTTGCAGAGGCGCGTTTATGCAGTCTATAAGCGCGTTTATGAGTTAAAAGCGCGTGTGTGTTGAAAAAGTGCATTTGTGTGTTTAAATGCATGGTTTTAGTCCTTTAGGTCAAATCGGCAGTTCTGTGATGAACATACGCTGTCGATTGGATAAGCTGCTGAGAGGATACACTCAAGCAGGTCCTCTAAGAAGATTAGGATAAATCAAGGCACTTTGTGATGAACAGGGAGCACCAGGATATGCAGCACTTTGTGATGAACAGGGAGTGCTAATGTGAGTGACACTTTGTGATGAACAGGGAATGTCACACACGTAGTACTTTGTGATGAACAGTGAGCACTACTAGGATAAATAGCAACACTTTGTGATGAACAGTGAGTGTCACTAGGGTAGATAGCCATATGCATTTAGGTAGCAAGTAGCATTTTGTGATAAACAGTGAATGCCACGATAACTGACAAGATTGATTTGCTTGACTGCAGGAGTATTTGCCGATGTTGGAGTCACGGGAGAGATTCCCGTCGACACAGAGACTGCGACCAGAGTTGTCGATCCAGGACATGATTTCCATTGAGGAGATGGGTCTCACATATATGCTCTATGTGCCCGAGTTTCGAGCAAACATGGGGTTGCTGACTGCGTTGGCCGAGAGATGGCACTCAGAGACATGCACGTTTCACCTACCGATGGGTGAGATGACAGTGACACTGGAGGATGTATACAGGATATTACATGTTCCCATTGATGGAGAGTTGATCCCCTACGACCGTGACGGTGACAGGGAGGCCTTGAGACGGGTCTTTCAGGATCCTGAGTTGGAGATGCGAGCAGGCCATGTAGCCTGGGACACCATGACTGCCACAGGATTAGCATTGCCGGCAGTTGTTGGGGGAGTTATCAGTGGATACTTGTGTCCAGACAGGGCCACACGAGGATTGACAGTGGGCTGGGGAGGGGCCTTGGAGACGCTGATGGCAGAGCATACTAGGTATGCATGGGGGCCATGTGTCCTAGCACATTTGTACTATGAGCTGCATCAGTTTGTATACCATGGATCAGTGGGTTTGGGCTGCGGTGTGACTCTCTTGCAGGTGTGGGCCTATGAGCACCTTCCCATCACATGGCCTATTCATTTCAGAGGCAGAGGACAGGGACAGAGTTTTGTGCACCTATATGCGATGATTACATCCCAGCCTCGGATTGGGAGATTGGAGCACTGGAGGAGAGTCATTGACGATATTGACATGGTGATCTGGAGGCCGTACCTGGGGTGCGAGGAGTGGGGGGACGATGCACTGGAGCTGCCCTACACCTTCCGGAGCAGGTACCTGATTGGGCGGACGCCCTATATATTAGAGAGACAGTTGGTGGACAGGGTATGCAGGCAGTATGGCAGGATTCAGAGGATGCCGCGAGGCTCGGGCATGTATGCCCGTACAGTCAGAGATCAGGTGCAGTTTGGCCCACTGCTATCATATGATCAGGCAGTGATGCAGCTAGCGGAGATGATGTCGATGCCATGGGACATGTGGCCAGAGGTAGAGGATGCAGGGATGGACGCAGAGTACTCTGCGTACTGGGCAGAGCATCCATTTCCTAGGTTGACGGATCCGATAGAGCCAGTGGATGGAGAGGGTGGAGGAGATGATGATGATGGAGGAGGGGATGCAGGTAGGGGCCGGCGGAGGCGGAGGGGAGTGGTGGGAGAGAGACGGGTAGCACCTCGGAGGGAGGGAGGTCAGGAGAGAGCAGCTCCAGTGGTGAGAGGACGGGGTGGACTGCCCCTACAGGTGCCAGCAGCACAGGGTCCCAGAGAGGGACAGAGACAGGTGCAGCCAGAGGGACAGAGACAGGTACAGCCACAGGTACCTATACAGGCACAGGGACAGGTGCAGGCAGAGGCACAGGGACAGGCACCTTTAGAGGAGGAGCCACAGGCAGGGGCGGAGAGTGGAGACTCCGAGGAGGATGAGGTGCTTAGGCTACGGGAGATCTGCCAGGGCCAGGCAGATGAGATTGAGGATTTGGTTCGAGAGAGGAACCACCTCAGGATCAGGGTCCGAGATACAGAGCGGGAGAGGGATAAGGCCATCCAGAGATATACCGAGGCCGAGACAGCTCTGAGGGCAGGTAGGCGGGCGGCAGAGGATGCAAGGGCAGGCTACGCATATGTTTTGCGAGCCGGAGAGGAGATCGCCTACTGGAGGGATCTATATTATGCAGCCGTGCCAGCAGAGCAGCGGGCCAGGAGCTTCCAGAGGTCGTTGCGCACAGCGACGGCTACGGGAGGGAGCCGCAGGAGACAGGCATCCAGCGGTGGGGTTATGGGGCCTCCACCACCACCAGAGGGATAGGGGGATCCTGGGGCGGGTCCATCTATAGCTCAGACTCCGTCGAGGCGCGGCGGCTCCGAGGGAGGGAGTTCCTCATAGCTATAGTGGGCTCCCATTGTATCAGTAGATGTATCATTGTTGTATTGTAGACACCTGCAGGTGATTCTTTTGTAGCCATATGATTCTTTTGACATCATTGTATTATGACACATTTGATTGATTATATATATGAGATGATTCATCTTTTGCGGCAGCTATATGCATGTGTACCTTATGTGATGAGATGTTCTTATGTGATGCATGTTTTATGATATGGATGCTTATATGATGCAATGCCATATATTTTTGTTCTTTTATGTTGTATATGTGATGCCTGATGCAAATGAAAATGTATGTGATGCAAATGAATATGATAATGCAAATGATTATTTACATAATGAAAATGTGAGATGTGCTAACATGTGTTGTATGCAGGATGTGATGCAATTATAATATCTATATGTATGAAATGCTTATATGTGGTGATGCAGGTGCAACTATATGAAATGCAAATGTTTTTGGTGTGTCATTATACTCAGTCATGTGATAGCGGGCTACGCGGACTCGAGAAGGACAATGAAAGTCAATCAAGAAAGGGGGGATGGAAGACAGAAGATATGAACGTGAAAGAGCTTCTTGTGCGTTATCATCATTGAGCTTTATTATGGCAGAATAGGTTATGACAATCGAGGCATATGTTCGGCCCAGAAAGTCATTGTACCTGTTTGCATGGAGATAAGACAGTCACAAACAAGGAATGCCCCAGTTCACACTAGACTCACAGTGTCCTCATATCCTTGGACAAGTCCTAGCATTACTAAAAGACAATCCACAGACAGCAAATGCAAATAAGTGACGATACCCCATCCTCGCCTTTCTAGTCAAAGACATCCTGGAGATAGAATCTCTAGTCAAAGACATCCCGGAAAAGCTAAAAGACATGTCACCAAAAAGATAAAACCAAAAGAAAACCAAGACTCGACACCAACATCCACTGTAGTCCTCAAGTTTGTGTCTCTTGTCACTTGTTTAAGTCAAATTTTGATTGTGGTCACAATGTTCACTTTCACAAAAAGGATAGATAGCACTGAACCATATGTTGTCTGAGTCTGTTGAAAGATTTGATTTTGTTGAAGCCCATTGTTGCTGCTGTGTCTCCTTGGAAACTGACTGAATCCATGAAACTGATACCTTATTGTGGAGAAGATGGAACTTTATTGCGGATCTGCGATGCAAAATGTTGCTTTATTGCGAATTGTGCGCGGATAGACTGAAGAGAGCTGAAAGAAACTGTACTCCTCGAAACATGTGATGTTCTCAGTTCCACACCCATTACTAGACGTAGGAATTGGCCGTAGTCACAGATAGTATCTGATTTATTATGGATGGAAAGAGAGTGAAAAGGGAGGGTTTATTATGAATGGCTAACCAATCTTGGGTAGATCAATAACAAGCCATGATGGGAATGGGTAAGTTTATTGTGAGTGAATTGGTCGTGAGTGTGTGCGAAGTGAAAGAATGAAAGGGAATCCTGAAGGAGGGAGGAGCAAAGTCCCTACGCATGGCGCTGGTGACCCAGTTTTCACCATGGTACTTGCCCAGGGCGCCACCGAAGTGGTTTTCACCGTTGGACGAAATTATTTCTCTTTACTTTTTTGGATTTTGCAATTTTTTTTTTTTTTGTTGTCACAAGGCGCCTGTTTGCCAGGTTTTCACCAAGTAACAATTTTTTTGTTTTATAATTTTTTTTTGTATTTTTGAATTTTTTTTTTTTTTTTTTTTTTTTTTTTTTTTTTTTTTGTTTTTGCATTAGGATACTCAAAAAGAGCTTATGTGTAGAACCTGCGAAGGTGCATGCTGTTGATAGGATCCTCCAAGGATTCACCTTCTGTAGTAGAGAGCTGATATGCCCCAGATCCATATACTGCTGTGATGATGTAAGGACCAAGCCAGTTGGGTTCAAATTTGCCCTTCTTTTCTCTATCTTGCTGATTCTTGGGGTTCTCTCTGAGGACTAAGTCACCTACCTCAAATGTGCGAGGCTTGACCTTGTGATTGTAACTGCGACTCATTCGTTGTTGGTAAGCCTTGAGATGATTAAAAGCAGTGTGTCGTCGTTCCTCCAGCAGTTCTAGTTCTTGTAGGCGAGAGACCCTGTAGTCTTCATCGTTGATTATGTTTCTCAAGGAGACCCGTAAAGAAGGTAACTCGACCTCAATAGGCAAGATGGCTTCAGCACCGTAGACAAGTGAGTAAGGTGTAGCCCCTGTAGGTGTGCGGACACTGGTACGATAGGCCCAAAGTGCGGGATTGAGTTGGACATGCCAGTTACGGCCAGCGTCGTCGACTGTCTTTTTAAGTATTTTGAGAATTGTTTTGTTAGACGCCTCAGCTTGGCCATTACCTAGGGGGTAATATGGTGTGGAGAAACGATGAGAGATATGGAATCGCTCACAGAGTTCACGAACATCCTGGTTCTTGAAAGGACGCCCGTTGTCAGTGATAATGGAAGTAGGAATCCCATATCGGCAAATGATGTAGTTCAGGATGAAAGTAGCGATTTGTTTCCCAGTAACTTGCGTGAGAGGCACGGCTTCAATCCACTTTGTGAAATACTCTGTGGCTGTGATAATGAATTTATGTCCGTTGGAAGAAGGAGGGTGAATCTTGCCTATGAGATCGAGTCCCCACTGACAAAAGGGCCAAGGAGATGCAAGTGGCTGTAGTTCTTGTGCTGGTGCGTGTATGAGGTCTCCATGAATTTGACACTGCTTACACTTCTTGACAAACTGATATGCATCTTTTTCCATAGTAGGCCAGTAGTATCCAGTCCTGATGAGTTTCTTGGCCAAGGTAGGACCACTAGTATGCGGACCACATATCCCTTCGTGCACTTCTCGTAACGCAATCTGAGCTTCGTCACTCTCTAAACATCTAAGGAGGGTGCCATCTAGACCTCGCCGGTATAGGATATCAGCTAGGATAACGTATCGGGAGGATTGGCGGATGAAAGTGCGGCGTTGGTTGTTCGATAAATCGGGAGATAAGATGTTGTCGCGAAGGTATGTGAATATGGAACCATATAACTGGGATTCAGGACTAACAACACATATCATTTCCGTGAGAGTGATCTCATATGACGGAATCAGCAGGTTGTCAACCAGGAACTCATAACAGGTCTCATTTTGCGGTAGGTCAATGAGTGAAGCAATTGTAGCCATGGCATCAGCAGCGCGATTCTGTTCTCTTGGTATCTGCTCAAACTCTATCTTTGCAAAGTGTTGTTTCAGATCATCTACCAGTTGTTTGTAAGGCATTAGCTTTTCATCTTTTGTTTGATAATCATCAGTTGCTTGACGGATGACAAGTTGAGAATCGCCAAAAACACGAAGTTCCTGGATCTTCCACTGAACTGCAATTCTTAACCCAGTTGTTAATGCCTCGTATTCCGCTATATTGTTGGTGCAAGGAAATGATAAGCGGTATGACTTTGGTATAGAATCGCCTTGGGGAGTTATAAAGAGTATACCCGCTCCTGCCCCATGCTGTGTGTATGAGCCATCAAAGTATAGTTGCCATGGCTTTGCAGGTGATATTGTTAGAATGGACTCATCTGGAAATTCTGACTGTAGAGGAACATCATCTATCATGGGAGCATCTGCCAGTTGATCTGCAATGGCTTGTCCTTTTATGGCTTTTCTGTCCACGTATTCAATGTCGAATTCACTCAAAATCATTACCCACTTGGCCAGTCGCCCAGTAAGTGTAGCTTTGTTGAGTAGATATCTTAGTGGATCAATTCTGGCAATCAACTTGGTTTTGTGAGTAAGCATATAATGTCGTAATTTTTGTGAAGCGAAGACCACAGCGAGACATGCACGCTCAATTGGTGTGTAGTTCAGCTCATATCCCACCAATGTGCGACTGATATAGTAGACTGCTTTTTCCTTGCCGTCAGGTATTTGCTGTGCTAGTAGTGCCCCCAGTGCTGTTGGAGTAGCTGATATGTAAAGTAGCAATGGTTGATTCGGAATTGGTGGCATCAAAACTGGCGGGTTCAAAAGATAGTCTTTAAGTGCCTGAAAAGCCTGTTGACAGTTCTCGTCCCATTTGAACTTAATGTTATTGTGTAGCAGGTGCTGGAAAGGATTACACTTATCTGCAAGTTGTGCTATGAATCTTCGTATGGACTGGAGTCTCCCTTGTAAAGACCGAAGTTGACTGATATTCTTGGGTGGCGGCATGTCCAAGATAGCCTTGACTTTTGCTGGATCCGCTTCTATTCCTCTTTTAGACACAATGAATCCTAGGAGCTTCCCGGAGGTTACTCCAAAGACACATTTCTTTGGGTTTAATCTTACCTTGTATTTTTCCAGCCTATCAAAAGCAACTGAAAGTATGTCCAAGTGTGTATTTCTGTCTATTGATTTAACCAAAAGGTCGTCGACATAATCTTCCACCTTTACATGCATGAGATCATGGAAGATAGTAGTCATGGCTCGTTGATACGTGACACCTGCATTTTTCAGCCCAAAGGGCATGACATTCCAGCAGAAGGTTCCCCATGGACAAGTGAATGATGTTTTATGTTGATCTTCAGGTGCAATCCTGATCTGATTATATCCAGAGAATCCGTCCATTAAAGATAACATCTCATGGCCTGCTGTGAAATCAACAATTAAATCAATGTTTGGTAATGGGAAATCGTCCTTCGGGCAAGCCTTGTTGATATCCCTGAAGTTTGTACATATTCGGATGCTGCGATCTGGTTTGCTAACAGGTACTAAGTTGGAAATCCATTCAGGATAATCAATTGGGCGTATGAATCCGACATCTAGTAATTTCTCCAGCTCTGCCTTGACTAGCAATGCCACCTGTGGATGCATTTTTCTCAATTTCTGTTTTACTGGTTTTGCCCCCGGTTTGACTGTTAAATGATGCATTACTAAGTCGGGGTCTAGTCCAGGCATATCAGCATAAGACCATGCGAAGTTGACTTGTCGTTCCTTAAAGAAGCTTATGAATTTTGCTCTCTCGGCCTCTGTCAATGATTGAGCTAAAAATATGTTGTGTGGAACCTCTGCTGTACCAATATTTGTCTTTATAGTCTCCTCTACCAACATGGATGATTTTTCCTCGTATGATGCTGGGAGAATGTCAAGCCTTCCATCTTCGGGCGCCTCAGAGAGGTTTTCACCCTCAGATACGTCCTTTCTTTTTACTTTTTTAGAGTCAGAGAGCGCCACAGTGTGGTTTTCGCCATAAGACCCTTGTTTTGTCTTTATTTTCACATTTTTGCGACTAGAAGGCCCGACACCCTCACCAAAGTATGCCATGTTATTTAGCTCTATGGCGTATCCTGCTTTATGGTCTCCAAGAGGAAGATCATCGCGAATGCCAAGATAATCAACAATAGCTTCGTCATTTTGAAATGTATCAATCTGTGGTGGTCCATCCTGATCCCAGTCAATGAGTTGGGGGTGAACGAGGGGAAGGTCTTTAGTGTTTTTAGAGTCCGCAAGGCTAATAGTGAAGATGTGGTTATATTCAGGTATGTCAAGGTAGTCATCGAGGTCGTCAATGGCACTCTCCTCATCAGTTTCAATCGTGAGTGAGTCCAAATTATCATCACTAGTAGCACCCTCAGGGACAGGTGTCCTCATCCTATGTGATCCTGACCTAGGGCCCTGAAACGAAGCTTGTGCGGGATCCTTATGGGTCGGTTCTTGACCAACTCTGAATTTCTTGTAAAACTCCTCCTCCTCTGTAGGTTCATCTGGCTCTCTAAATGTCTCATTAAGTTCATAATCGCTGGAGGATTTGTCTGAACCCCATTCCCACTCATTGGAGTCTGTGGAATAATTATCCTCTTGTTGAACTTCAGCCACTTTGACTCGCCATATCTGTTTTGTTCTCTTGTGTTGAATCTTGGGATTTAGAAAACCAAGCCCCTTAGAGCGTTCCCTTCTTGTAGTTAGCTCAGGTTGTAGAGGCTCCATGACACCTTCTTTGCGTAGTCCGAGAGGACTTTTTCCATCATACCCGAATCTCTGCAGAATTTTGAAACCTTTACCATAGTTTTCACAGGGTATTATAATTTGATCATGTGTATCATCTTCAGCGTCCTTATATAGCATTTTATATAAACTTTCTTCCTCTAGTTCGCCCCATTTTTGAAAGACGGTAGGATCCCATTTGAGGAGCATGATGGAGATTTGCTTGTTAGGATGTGGTCTCCCATATTCCTTGGGGGAGTTCATGACTTGTCGTAAGAACATGGTTTGATTCAGAGTGTATTCTCCCATGCCTTTGTCTTGAAACCTGGCTCTAAGTTCACCTTGTTTGGATGTCGAGGGCTTTAATGACTCAGGATCAATATATGCTGAAGAAGGAGTAGCCTCACGATTGCTGGGAATGATAATCTCAGTATGTGATCTCAAGTTATTGCAATATATGAATGGATTTGGATCACCATTTACCGTTACCTCGACTCCATTATGAGGAAATTTTATGCACTGATGGTATGTTGATGGGACCGTTCTCATTTCATGAATCCATGGACGTCCTAGCAATATGTTATACGTGAGGTCTAGATCCAGGACTTGACAAATCACGTCCTTTGTGACTGGCCCTATTCTTAGTGGTAAGATGACTGTGCCCTTGGACGAACGCTCTTCATCATCATAAGCCTTAATAGTGATTTGGTTTGTAGCATTCACAGCTTTGTCAGAATATCCCAATTGTCTGATGGTGCTCAATGTACAAATATTAAGACCTGCTCCTCCATCTATCAGGACTCGTTTTATTCGGTGTTTATGTATGAAGGCTTCAATATGTAGAGGTGCATTGTGAGGCTGACTTATGGAGGCGTCATCGGCTTCTATGAATGTGAGGGAGTGTGGAACGGATAGGTATCCCACCATGGCTTGAAACTGATCCACATTTAGATCCGTAGGGACAGCAGTATCTCTCAAGGTTTTGTCAAGGACAGCTTTATGTGCAGGAGATATACGTAAGAGCTCAAGAATAGAGATGAGTGCGGGTGTTTTCCCTAATTGCTCTACAAGATCGTACTCAGGCTTAGTTGACGGAAGATTGGTATTCTTAGAAGAGGTTCCTGGCAATGTGATCTTACCTCGACGGGTTGTAACCTGACATTCAGAGGTAGCTTCGGATGAAGATCCCACACCTTTTAGGACAATTTTAGGTCGCTGAGGAGGATTCTCAGGATTTTTATTTTTGATAGTAATGGTAGAAATATGATTGTCCATTGAGATGTGATTAATAGTGGAATCATAATTGTAAGATGTTCTGGTGTAATTGGCTTGATCATCTGTGACTTTGCCTTTTCCCTTGTCATGTTTTGGGAATGGTTCCTTAAACACCTCATGCTCTTGGTTAGATGAATGTCCCTCAATCTCAATATCTCCTCTGTCAATGAGATCTTGCACAATGTTTTTCAATCGATGGCAATTACTTGTCTTGTGACCCTTGCTTTTATGAAATTCACAATATTCATCATCATTCCACCAATTCGGTTTTACCTTTGGTTCATATGGAGGAAAATCTGGGACCGTGATCACTTTGTTTGCTACAAGCTTTTTGAATACTGATTCAAGTGGTTCTCCCAATGGAGTGTACTTCCTTCGTGGTTTAGCAGCCGTTTGATTGTTCACTTGATTGTTGGTAGAATTTGATCCAGAAAAGATGAACTTTGGTCTCACTGTGTTGGCATCAACAACACCATCATTAACGGTGTTCTTGTTCTTGTTCCAAAACTTTGGTTTGTCCTTTCCCTTAAAGTCCTCTTTGTTTTCTTTGAATAGTTTGATAACTCCTTGTTCAATCAAGACCTTTTCTGTTGCTAGGCCCTTTTCAATGACATCCTTAAATGTAGACAAACAAGCTTTTCTGAGATCATAACCAATAGCCTTGTTAACATTTTGTGTGAACATTTCCACCATTTGTTTTTGCGGGATTTCACAAGAGCATCTGCTAGCTAAGTTTCTCCATCTTTGTAAAAATGACGCAAAAGATTCTCCTTCTTTTTGTTTCGTATTGCACAAGGTAGTAACTGAGACATCTGTTTCAATGTTGTAAGAGAAATGTTGAATGAATGCCTCTGCTAAGTCACCCCATGACTTAATACCAAGAGGTAATTGAGAAAACCATTCCATCGCTTGATCTCCTAAGCTCTGTGGGAACAACCTCATTAAGTATGTTTCTTCTGCTGCTACCTCAATGCAAGCTGTGAAGAATTGTCTTATGTGTGCCTTGGGGTCTCCTCTCCCTCTATATTTGTCAAATTTCGGTGTTGCAAAGTGCGGAGGAAACGGAGGCATTGGAATGCTCTTATCAAAGGGATAAGGGCATATATCTCTCATAGTATATGTGGGTTTTGATGTGCCCATGTCTTCCACTTTCTTTTGTAGATCTCTAATTTGTTGCTCCAAATTATTTTTGGGAGGAGATGGATTTCTTGTAGCATATCCCATGTTTGAAACACCCATTTGAGGAGGAGCTTGTTGCATGTATGGATGATACTGATCGTAGACATGTCCATATGGAGGTCGATATTGCTGCGACATGTATGGAGCACTTGGCATAATTTCTTGTTGAGGGACCCCATATCTGTTTTGTGTATATAAACCATATTCAATGGGCCTTTCATTTTCCATTGTGTTGCCCCCAATTTTGGCATGAGGTCTTCTTGTGTCAAAATTTTGAGGAAGTCCTTGAGTATCCATTTGTCTTGGTTGACCCATATCTTGAGTATGTGTTTGAACATAAGGCCTCCATGATGGTCTTTGAGTGTAAGTATCGTGCATTTGAGCTTGTGTATGTGGGATTGCTGGTTTCTGAAGCAAAACTGATGGTGACTCCGGCATCATATTATTGGGTCCTCCACTATTTGGTTGAGTTTGTTGTGAAGGTCTACTTTCCATAAGTTGAGATAAGTCAAAATCATGTGGTATCTTAGCTCCACTTTGTGCCATCATGTTTAGAAAGTATTGACGATCTCTCCTCATTATCTCTTCAACCAATCTATTGAATTGAGGATCCATTATAGATTCTTGTATGTCTGCGGATAGTATTGAAGAATTGTCCACATTATCATTGTGTGTAGCGTTGTGTATAGCGTTTGCGCTTTCCATATTTGGATTGTGTCTATAAACATTCATGTCTGGTAATGTAGTGTGCTCAGGATTGTAGAAGACAGCATTGTCATACTCATAAGAACTCATGTTTACGGGCCCTTGAGCTTCTTTAGCTTTTCTCCTAGATTTTTGAAGACGGGTTTCAACCATGAACTAGGTGTTAGACCAATATGTGAGAGACTTAGATGAAAATGACAAGAGTATGTAAGACCAAGAGTTGTATGGAGTGTAAATGAATCTGAAGTTTACTTGCAATGTCCAAAGTGTAAGACCAAGTATGTATGTTGTAGAGTAGGTGTGACTTCCAAAGAGAGGATAGTTTCTCTTGATGAGGTAAGCTGACCTTGACTCTAAGTAAGACCAAATGAGACCCAAAGGTAAGAAACCTTGATGAGGGACCACTTAGCAAAGTGTTGTAGTATGTAGTGTGTTGAAAAAGTATAGTGAGGACAAGCAAGTGACCTTTTGACTCAAGTTTAGACAAGTATGAATGTAAAATGAGGTATGAAGCAATGATGGACTGTGTAAGACCTTAGAACGGGCTGAATACTAGATGAAACCTGAAGAGATAACCTAGGAAGCTCAAGTGTGCCGAAACTGATTTCTTTGTTTGCTTGACTGTTAAACTTTTTTCAAATCCTGACACAGACGCCTCTGTATACTTCACAGACGCGGTTTGAAGACACAGACGCTATTCTGTTTGACACAAACGTGATTCTGAGATTTCCTATTGATGTTTGCTAAGACTGTAACAGTTTTTTGCAATTGTGGACACAGACGCGCCTGTATACTTCACAGACGCGATTTCCAGACACAGACGTGTCTCTGTTCGACACAGACGCTGATAAAAACACAGACGCTATTCTGTACTTCACAGACACGTTTATCAGACACAGACGCGGTTTTAACAGACACAGACGCGTTTCTGTAACCTTAGTGCAATCTTTCCTATCTGTGAATTTGTTTTGCTGTGACCAAATCTGATTTTTCGACTGTTTTTCGTGACAAGAGGACACAGTGTTGATGACCCAATGTTTGCAGACTGTTTAGACTCCAAAAAGTGTGTTGTTTGATGTAAAAAGTTTTTGCATACACTTGAAGACACAAAAGACACAATGTTTTGCTGTTTTGTCTTGATTGTTTGAATGTTTATCATAAGTCAAGCACAATTCTTATGGCTGGCCAGGACAATAATTGTTGATCCCACATGGGGTTTTACCCCCGAGGCTACGCTATTCAGAGCGGATACTTAGATGCTTGACCTCACTGGCTCCACCCTCGGCACTCACTTCTCGGGTCAGCCAAGCATCAGTCCCCATGAAAACTCCCCATGGCGAACTTTGTATCTCTACTAAGAACCGTATGTGTGTGGGCCGCTACCAGAGGTCCGACCTCCTGCCTCAACAACTAGAAGGATTTGGGCATCTAAAACAATGAGGTACTAGTAAGGGCATCCGCTCGTGTGGCCATACATGCGGCACTTTCAGCTCTGTAAATACAGAAGGCTCCCAGCCGGTAGGGGTTACGCCCTACAAATGATCAAATAAATTTGATCAAACGGGTTTATGGGGAGACATAGTGTCGGTATGAACTAATCAGCACCCGTTATTCATAGTTTTCACCATGAATACATTTGATTATAGTGGCTTGGAAGAAGATGGCTTTTCTTTTGCTACCACTTGGGTCATTCTCTTCTCACTAGTAGTCCTAATGACCACACGGGAAGACAGGCCCTCTAAAGAATAAACAAAAAGAGCCTATTGCTCAAGACACAAAAGACAATGGTTCAATTTTAGTGCACCAATTGAAGTGTTTGCTAAGCTATGAAGACAAGGCACACAAATAAAATTACAAAACCCTAGCTAAGGCCCTGCAACAAAATTGTTAGTAGTTTGGGTTGTTTCAAATGATAACCCCTTCCTGCAAGCACACAAGTTAGGTAAATTTTAGAAAACCCAAAAAAAGACTTTGTGAAAAGGGGCCTTCAACAAAAACGTATTTGCCTCCAAAGCAAGCTGCACAAACCAGGTTAGCTAGATCTGCAAAGGTTAGCCAAAAATAAACCAGATCTGAAACCCTAAGTACAAAATCCGAAAAGCCGAATCGGAAAACTTGAAAAAAAATTTTGCAAAACAGAATGCACAGACGCTGTTATACCAGACACAGACGCGTCTGTCTGACACAGACGCGGTTCTGTGATTCGCAGACGTGATTTCAGAACACAGACGCCTTTTTATTCAGCAGACGCGATCAGATGGTTCACAGACGCGATTCGGGATCACAGACGCGACTTTCGGAAACCTGCAAAAATAGAAAATGACAGAAACATAGACACGATAAAAGATATCACAGACGCCTCTGAAATACAAAAACGCGATCCGAACACTCGCAGACGCGGAAAAAACCTAAAATGTCGTCGAAATCGTCCGACCTGCAACTTCAAAAATGCAAAATCTGCAACAAAAATGTTAAATGCAAAGGGACAAGAGTCCCACCGGGTGTGCCAAAATGTATATGGTGAAAATGGATAGCAATAAACAACAATATTGAAAGACTAAAATGGATTCAACCACCAAACCCTAGCCTAACAATGAACAAAGATCCACCATAACATATGAAGATAACCTAAGACAATGCAAATATAACTCAAAAATCACAAAGATTATACCATCACATGTCCACTAGGGTTTCGATCTCCATTCTTCCTATCTCCATTGATCTTGTTTGATATGTTTGCTCTCAGATTTTTATGTGCACAAGAGCTCAATAAAGAACGGAATGTGGTTGCAAGTAGAATTGTAATGTAGCTAAGTCCTCCAAAATTAGTCATTAGGGTTTGGTAATGAAGAAAGCATCTCCTTAAATAGAAGACACAATAGAAAATGGAGGGTTAAGATTGAGAGGTGTAAAAAGAGAGGTCGGCTAGGATTAGAGGGTAGGTATAAGAAATACCAAAATAATGAAAGAGGTAGGTAGTGTAGGAAATAAGAGATGAATGACATGTGTCATGCGTAGAAAAGGTTAATGAATTAATTAAATAAATAAAGATTTATTTAATTAATAGAAGAAGTAGGGCAATTAAATAAATAAAATATTTATTTAATATAGGAAAGGGATAATTTAAATAAATAAATGTATTTATTTAAATGAGAAATAAGGCTAGAAGAGGATAAATGAATTAATTAAATAAATAAAAATTTATTTAATTAATAGAAGAATTAGGCTTAGATAATTAAATAAATAAAATATTTATTTAATTAGACATGACAATTTTGGGTGTCTACAATTCCTAACATGGTCTTCTCCTAATCGAGCATCATTGTAAGCTCCTAACTAGGCTAGGATCCTAACAAGGCACATTCTGAAAGAGTGCATTATCTTGTGGGTACCAATTCCCACCGTGGTTTTTCCCATTTGGGTTTCCACGTGAAAATATTGATGTATGGTGATTGATTTGTGTTTGTGTTAAATTGATATCTTTCTGTTGCATGCATGATATGGAACATTTAATGAGTAGTTTGGTAAATCTGATTAGTAGATTGATTTCAGTGGCTACCAGTACTGGTTATGATCTGTTTTGGTGAAGTATTGATCAGTTTGGTTTAAGATTTCAGTTTGTTGTTAATACTAATTCACCCCTCTCTCATTATTCACCGGATCCTATAAATAACAATTGGTATCAGAGCCTTAGGTCTTCTATGTGCAGGAAACTTAATAGGTTGAGGAATATATCCGAAAGAAAATGATGAAGAAGGAGGGTCTGAAATTTACTAGGGACAACTACACAATATGGAAAGACAATGAAGATTTATATCAAAGGTATAGTTCTCATTTTTGGCAACATGTTACTACTAAATATGTACCCCCTGTCGGTCCTCTAACTCCAGATCAACTTAAGGAGCGAAAATCAATCAAGCACTGGAAGCCATTGTAAGTGCAATGTCTGATACTAAATACATTGATGTACATGGATTAGAAACTACATTTGAAGTTTGGGATAAATTATAACTAATCTATGGTGGTGATAAACATGTTCAAAAAGCTAAGGAAGAGAGTATTAGAGGTAAATTTGATTATATGAGAATGGTAGAAGGTAAAAATACAACTCAGTATGGACAAAGGATCAAAGAGGTTGTCGGTGGTATTAAAAGTGTTGGAGGAAAGATTGAATATGACATTGTTGTAAGTAAGATGCTTAGAACTCTTTTACATGCCTATGAAATCAGAGTTTCTTCTATTCAAGAGTTAAGGTCAATGAGTAGTGATAGGTCACTGTTGATTTACTTATTGGTAAACAAACTGTATTTGAATTGAATAGCTCTAATAATAGTGTTTCTAAGTCATTTGAATCACCTTTTTAAGGCATTTGTAACCGGTACACCTGTGAGAAAAGGAAAAGATGTATCTCACAATTATGATTGCAGATTAAGTGATGGTGGTAGCAGGGCAGATGTGGATGATGAAGACAACTTGATGGATTTTGAAGCTCTTCTAGTTAAGAGACTTCCGAAAGGCACTAGTAAATATGAAGGTAAACTACCTCTTAAGTGTTTCTCTTGAAATAAGATTGGACATATAGCTACAAACTGTTCTAACAGTGATAGAAAGGAGAAGTTTGGGAAATATAAAGGAAAAGGGAAGAAACAATGCTATGTTGCAGTTGATGAAGGAGTGACTGATGAGGAATCTGAAGATGATGACAATGAGGAGATTGTCTTTGTTGTTGTAAAAGAAGATTTGTCTAATGAAAAAGCTTTGGTATCTCAGTTTGACTCTAGTGATGAATGGATAATTGATACTGGTTGTTCATACCACATGACTGGTGATAAAAGAAAATTTGTATCTCTTAAAGAACTTGATGGCGGTGTGGTAAGATTTGGTAAGAACTCACCCTGTATGGTTAAAGGTAAATGATCTATCTCTATGAATGGTAAAAGTAATGCAGATGATGTTTATTGGGTAGAAGGATCAAAACATAACTTATTGAGTGTTGGACAATTGAATGACAAGGGATATCATCTTGAATTTAAGAATGGAGTGTGCAGGATCATGGGATGCAAAGGAGGTTTGATTGCTACTGGAAAACAAACCAAAGGTAATCTATTTCATCTAAATGCTAATGTGAATAGTTGTTTGGTGGCTAGACTGGAGGATAGTTGGTTATGGCACAAAAGGTTTTGTCATGTGAGCTTCGATAACTTGATAAGGGTCAGCAAATCTAGTATAGTGAGAGGTATGCGACAACTTGTGAAACCAAACAACATGTTATGTAAATGATGTCAAATGGGTAAGATGACTTCTACATCTTTTAAGAGTAAATCCTTTTCTTCTAAGAATATTCTTGATTTAGTGCATACTAACTTATGTGGTCCTATGAGGACTAGGAGATTTTATGGTGATAAGTATTTTATGATTTTTACTGATGATTTTTCAAGGATGATGTGGGTAACCTTTCTAAAAGAAAAGTCAGAAGCTTTCAATAAATTTAAGGCATTTAAAGCCTTAGTAGAAAAGGAAACTAGGAAGAGTCTGAAATGTCTGAGATTTGATCGGGGTGGTGAATTCACTTCTGATGAGTTTGTGAAGTATTGTGATGAGCAGGGAATAATGAGGCAAATGTCTACACCTAGGACTCCACAACAAAATGGAATTGTTGAGAGAAGAAACAAGACAATTGTGGAAGCAACCAGGACTATGCTAATACAGGGAGATGTACCGAAGATGTTTTGGAGAGAAGTAGTTAGCACTGTTGTTTACACTTTGAACTGGGTTCTTGTGAAGAAAGGTAATGATAAAATACCTTATCATCTTTGGTATGGAAAAATGCCTAATTTTAGTTACTTTAAAGTTTTTGGGAGAAAATGTTTTATTAAAAGAGATGATTTTACTAGTAAATTTGATGCAAAGAGTGATGAAGGAACATTTCTTGGCTATTCCACCAAGAGAAAAGATTTTAAGTGTTACAATAGAAGGACAAAGAAGATAATTGAGAGTGTGAATGTTAAGGTTGTTGAATTCTCTGACAAACCTGATGAGATCAGCAAATCCGAGCTTGCAGATGATGAAGAAAAACTAGTGGTTATTGAACCGGAAGTGCAGAAAAATGATGAACATAACAATGCAGAAATAGGTGCTCAACTGGTAGATGATGAGGAAGATGATGAACATGAAGAATAAGTCACTACACTGGAACCAGTAATCCCAAGATATGTAAGGCTAAGTCAGTCATAAGGCCAAATTATAGGTGACAAGAACGTTGGCGTGCTAACTAGAAGAAAAATCAGAGAAAATTCATGTCTAATTTCAACTGTTGAACCAAAGATAGTTAGAGAAGCATTGAAAGATGATGACTGGATTAATGCAATGAATGAAGAATTGGATCATATTGAGAAAAAAAACACATGGTCTCTTGTTCCTAGACCGAAAGACAAAAATGTGATTGGTACAAAGTGGGCCTTTAGAAACAAGCTAAATGAAGATAATGAGGTTGTGAGAAATAAGGCAAGACTTGTATGCAAAGGGTATGAACAAGAAGAAGGTGAAGGCTATGGTGAAACCTTTGCACTGGTGGCAAGACTTTAAGGTGTTAGAATGTTACTTGCCTTTGCATCTTTTAAATATTTTAAGGTCTATCAAATGGACATTAAATGAGTTTTCCTGAACGATATTCTTGAAGAAGAAGTGTATATAAAATAACTAGATGGGTTTTCTTTGATAGAGGATAAAGATATGGTATGCAGGTTACATAAGGCATTATTGGATTGAAACAAGCACCGAGAGTACGATATGAGAGAATGCATGCACATCAGATTAAGATAGGATTCCAGCGAACCAGTGAGGAGAGTAATATCTATTTAAAGACTGAAGGAGACAAAATGTTAATTGCGGAAGTTTTTGTTGATGACATAATATTTGGTGGAGATGATGATTTGTGTATGGCTTTTGTTGATGAAATGAAGAAATAGTTTGAGATGAGTTTGAGATGTCTCTGATCAATGAGATAAAGTTTTTCATTGGGTTACAGGTCCAGCAGCTAGAAGGCGAAATTTTTATCTGTCAGACTAAGTATATGAAAGAAGTTTTGAAGACTTTTGGGATGGAAAACTGCAAACCAGTTGGTACTCCAATGGTGACAGGTTGCAAATTATCAAAAGAGGATGATTCACCCTCTGTAGATGAGAAAGACTATAGATCTGTGATTGGAAAATTACATTATGTTGTTCACAGTAGATCGGATATTTCACATGTTGTTGGTTTAGTTTCTAGATTTCAAAAGAGTCCCAAAGAGACAAACATGGTAGTAGTAAAAAGGATATTTGGGTATCTGAAAGGAACAATTGATTATGGTTTATGGTATCCTTACAAAGGTAACTTTTCTTTGAAAGTTTTCACAGATGCACACTGGGCTGCAATATTGATGTCTGGAAAAGCACAACCGGTGGAGCTTTTCTTCTTGGAGGTAGACTAGTATCTTGGACCGGTAAAAAGAAAACTTGTGTATCATAGTCAACTGCAGAAGCAGAATATGTGGCTGCATCTATGAATTGTACACAGGCTTTTTGGATCAGACATGTTTTGGAAGGTTTTAAGCAAAAAATGACTGAACCGGTGATTATTTATTGTGACAACACTAATGCTATAAATATTTCTAATTCGGTGTTACATGCAAGAACTAAACATATTGAGTTGAAATATCACTTTCTGAGGGAGAGAGTACAGGAGAAGCAAGTGAGAATGGAGCATGTGTCTAGCAAAGAGCAGTTAGCAGATATATTCACTAAACCTTTGCCTAAGGCGACCTTTGAATATCTCAGAGGTAAATTAGGGGTTAGACCCCTACACAAGATCAACTAAGATGCAGGTGATGCATCAATGTAGTAGACTTATTGAATATTTTTCACTATAGATTGATGAGATGTGGGATACTCCTCAAAGGGAGTAGGTTAGCAGAGATGATGGAGATAGCGGCAACATCGATGATGTTATAAGATACATTTGCACCTTTAGCATTGTTGTGAAAGGGGGAGAAGTAATATAACCGATAGAAGATCATACAAAGGAGGAGAAGAGAAAGTGAAGCATGATGAGTTTTCTTTTAAGAGAAAGTGAAGCATGATGAGTTTTCTTTTAGTGTTGCCATCAATGCCAAAGGGGGAGAATGTTCACATGATTGGCATAACTGATGACGATGTTGACATATCGGTTGAAGGGTTGTTGGTGATGATATAGTTGATATGATAAGGAGAATGATGGCATGGTGATGTATGACCAGTATAGATTTAGATATTGGTTGGTGACTTGGTGATCAGTTATTTGTGTTGTCATTGATGGCAACTATGGCAATTGTTTATTCTTGATTACTTTGTCATCTAGGTTTAATGGTGTAACCTAACTGGTAATGGATTAAGTTGGTGAGATGAATTGTGCAGCTGATAGAAAACCTGGCAAATAGGACTTTAACCACTAAACATGAAACAATGTTATACTTAAGCAATTGGTTCTGAAGATTGATAAGGAATTAGGTGTTACGGTTTGAAACATGTGTTTCTATCATTGTAATGAGTCTATGAAAAGATCCACATTATGTTTTGATAACCGGAAGTCATGTTTGTGATTTTCCATTGTATTTTCATTAGGGTTTTAGTAGGGTTTTAGAACTGGTAACAAGATCTCTTAACTAGTGATGCTTTATGGTTTGGCGGTGAATTCCATTATGTTCATAACTTGATGGTGATGTGTCACAACTTGTGTGAGAAATTAAAATATTTTTTTGGCATGATCAAGGATCGAATTTCTTGGGAAACAATGAAGAGCATAGAAGAATGTTTCAAGGGTTTGACTGCTCATCGGATCAATGTACGGTGTCGTGTTATGATTATTCAACGGTTGAAATTGTCTTGATATTTGTTGTAATAATCTGTATGATGATTTGTAATGATCTATAATGATCTATGATGTAAATTCATTTGAATCTTGATGTATCTAGGGTTTTGTAACCGACAAAGATGTAAAGTGTAATTAGGTCAGTTTTGATGAAGTTTATTGTGTCGATAATATGAGAAAAGAGTGTGTAGCCAAACCAGAGGTATGTGTCTACAAGAGTGAAGCAGATTGGAGTTGAAGTGGATCTGAATAAGCGAGCAGGAAGTTCTATTTGCAGATCGTTCATCTGTTGTTCCCTAGCAATTGCAGCAGATTCAAAATCCCTTAACCGGGTAGGTCATAACAGGCCTTGTTCATGTAAATCCCTTAACTGGGTAGCTCAACAACTTGAGTTTAAATCCTCCTAGGAGGTTGCTTCTAACAGGGAAAATTTACTAACAAAGCTCATATTATAAATCCCTTGACCGGGTGACTCCTAACAGGATCTGCTCCTAACCCCGGGCATCATTGTAAGTGTTAGGATTCCCAAAGATACTGAGAGGGGGGGGGTGAATCAGTATCTTGCCAATTAACATATTTTCTAATCTTATTAAACAAATTGCATTCCAAAACAGTCTACCAGTAAACTAGAAATAATGCAGTAAATAAGATCAATAACCACAACATAGAAAGCACACCATAACACAATATTTTTAACGAGGAAACCTGGTGTGGGAAAAACCTCGATGGGATTTGTGACCCACAATATTCACTCACTAGCCAATAAATGAATATTACTTACAATAGGGGCCTGTACATGCCTGAAGGCCAACTGCCTAAAGCTCACTGCTTAATTACAAAAGGGAAGTCTCACATACTTACAAAAATGGATTATGCAAATCCAATATCATGTACTGCTTCGGTTCAGCATCTGCTATGCCAAGTTCAGTACTAGTTTAATCTCATACAACTTCCATAAACCTTATTCCAAAATATGCCTTATTATTCGCATGTTCGCATCTACCTATTACATTCCACTTCACACAAATGATCTATAAGATCTCATACTTATATATGAGTCCTATTACAATTTGCCTTGTCGGCTTACAAAAGATTTTACAATTAAATACAAAATATAATAAACAAAATCCTGTCGGCTAGGGTGTCGGTAATCATCTTTGTCGCTGCCAGTAAACTATCTGTCGGTGCCAGTGCCATAGGATTGTAAGGTTGCCATCAATGAAAATACCTTCAGTCACCTACAATTTCTCATTAGAGTGTGCATTTGCCAACAGTAAGCTCCTAACCGAGAGAGGCTCCTAATAGGGCGCATTCTGAAAGAGTGCATTATCTTGTGGGTACCAAATCCCACCGTGGTTTTTCTCATTTGGGTTTCCATGTGAAAATATTGGTGTTCATATGGTGATTGATTTGTGTTTGTGTTAAGTTGGTATCTTTATATTGCATGTATGATATGGAACACTTAAATGAGCAATTTGGTAAATCTGATTAGTAGATTGATTTTAGTGGCTATCGGTACTGGTTATGATCTATTTTGGTGAAGTATTGATCAGTTTGGTTTAAGATTTTAGTTTGTTGTTAATACTGATTCACCCCCCCCCCCCCCCTCAATATTAACCAAATCTTCTAAATAATAGATGACACCCTAAAAATTATCCAAGTATTCATATTTTAAACAAATATGCTTACATTTTAAGAAAGATAACAAGCACATATAATTATGCATGCACACACACATGTGGAGGTTTCTTAAGGTTGTCATACAGTTGAAGTGGTTATGCTTTGTTTCTTTTGGTATCTTGATCATGCCCCTAGTTTGAGATCTATATACTCTTTAATAGTGACCCTCTATGTGCAAAGACCTAATAAGAAATTCAAATTTCCTATAACATTAACATTTAAATATTATAGAAACTCTCCTCTTCACGGTAGAATATTAACTCTCATAATTTAATGCAGTTCAATCCTTTTAGGGTTGAATTACATAAGCAATTATGCCCACACCTTTCAAAGGCTAAGCATATTTTTTTGTTTTTTGTATGTGACTACTTGAAGGTGATGGAATTTCTAACTTTATAGGTAATTTTTTAGGATATTTATAAATGTTTCTATTCTAAATCAATGTTGGGTCATGCAAAAATGTCAACCAATATTTAAGCAATATAATAATAATTTACATATCATATTTTAGGGTCTCAATTATATAAAATGAACAAAAATGAGAGGTATATATACAAGCACTTTTTATTGTTCCTCGATGAAATATGTTTCTATAAGTAACTAATGGATCTTTGGGTGATGTTGTAAATGATCGTGCATGTATATCAAGTTTCTTTATATCTTATGGAGTTATTGCAGCATCGAAAATTATATCCAAATACAATTTCATCCTCACATTGAACTCACCATGGTGCTTTGACTTCTGATGCTTGATGCATATTTTGATTCTACTCACACCACTTGCAATTTTGCAAATTCACCTTTTTCCCTGCCTTCCCTCCAAGTTTGAGTCTTGATTGCCAGGACCAGGGCACCGAGCACCCTAGTCCTCTCAATTAGGACCCATTGTTGGTCCTCATAATGATCATCTCATATGAATGGGAAATCTGACCTTGTGTCAGCCTACTCCAAAAATTCAATTAATTTTTGGGTAGTCAAGTATAAAAGGAGGTCTACCCCTCTAATCTGAAACCTAACAAACTGGATCTAAGAAATTATATGTTCTCAAATTATACTAAGAAAGCACTCAAACATTCATCAAGAATCAAAGAAGAAGTAAAGTCAAGATCAAGCATTCAAGATGGCATCCCTGATCAACTTTTTATGAAGACATCCTGAAACCCTTCCATGAGGATCCAAACAATAATTCATCAAGGTATACATTTTAATTATAATCATTTCACTTTGGATTTAGCCTTTCCCTCAAAAGGAAAGAATCTTGTTGCAATTTCCATTTTAATTACTATTTCAATTTCAAGTTAATTCTTAAAATGGGGTTTGACCTAAGGCAAACCCCTATCCACAATATTTTCCCTCTTTATGTGTGCAAGAAATTGGCTCAGGAGTCATACTTAGGGATTTCAAAAAAATTTATGATGACAAATAGGTTTAGCTTTCAACAAAGTCAATTTCAGAGGACTAGAGCGAATTTGTACTACCAAGGCCCGAAAAATTAGGCTGAACTTCTAGGAACAAGTTTCGACTCTATTATTTTACCCAGATCTTTGACTGTGTCTCTGTTGTGGATATTTGAAGTAGTTTGTTTCCGTCGGTTTGCTTCAAATTTTTAAATATTTGTCTTAAATTCAAACAATACAATTCCAATTACATTTTCAACTCAAACAAAAGGGGAATAAAGACTACAATCACCATTCATCCCTATTCTTAATAGAATTGAGGTTGGATCTACTTTATTTATCCTCCTTTTAATGTAATGAAGGTTAAAGTTAGGTTATTTCCTAGTTTACAAAGCATAACTTGTGAAACCCTAATTTTCCCACCATTACAGTTGTGTACAAAGCTATTGGCACCTCAAGTATTTATGCAAGATAAAATATATCAATGCATATATTTATAATGGTATACCATTATACTTGGGGCTAATTACATACACAAATTTAGAACTTATAAGCTTGTATTCCTCTCATAGTAGACTGCATTCTATTTTTTAACCTATGCATGGGACTATTACCACATTTGAACTTGTGATAAGAATTATAATTTGACTAAAAAACTTGCCTTGTAAATATTATTTTGTTATTTGTGGGCATTATTGATATGATTGATGAAAAATTTAAAGGGTCAAATCTTCAAGTACTTTGTTATGTTTTTCTTTGCTTACAACCCAAGGATGGTTCTTTAGTGTCCATGACTACATTCAATTCTTAATGTGAACCCTATTAAATATTTTAACACATATCATTCATAAATATGGGCTCGTGTAGATAATTTTTTCCTTGGTATTGTTAGTGATTTCTATTTGAATGCAATATTATGCTTCAAGATTAATATTTTATTTCTACAACATCAATTGAAGATAAAAAGGAGTGATTCGAGACATGAATACATATGAGATGACACCCTTACATTCTTATAACCTAATTGATCATTTGCATGATTCAACAAGTTTATTTCCTCTATTCTAAAGTACTTCAAATTGGTCCAATGAATATTTCCTTCATCATGCAAAGGCTTCTCCTTTCCTACAAGTGTATACTGAATTGAAATGGATTAAACTAATTTGAATTCCAAATTAATAGATTCTAATACCATTGTACGGAGAGTTGATATTATTTATATATCCATATTTGTATGTTATATTAGGTTTGTTATTTGGTCATTGAGCTATTTGTTGATGATGGATGATCCCACAATACTATTTCTAGCTATTTAGCCTAGATACAAAGCTCAATATCAATATTTTTAGCATTTTTCAATTTACATCAATCATAGGGGTAAGAGTTGAAAGTTGGGTCCGAATCCCACAAAAGTTCGTGGGTTGGGAAAATTACCCACTAGAAACGGGTGCCCGATTTTTACAAATCAGGCGCCCGTTTCACTTCGGGGGCCCAAGCCGTGAATAAAACAAGCCGTGAATAAAACGGGCACGCAAAACTATTACTACATTTTTACAAAAATACATTTTGTAAAAATCGGGGGGCCGTTTTGTAAATGTATGTTTTTTTAGGCATTTTCTTCTCATTCCAAGTACGTACCTTTGTTTTTTTATATTTTTTTTCATTTTTTATTATTATTTTTCTAAAAACATGTTAATTTATTGTCATTTTTTAATTGTAGCGAGTAGGTTAAAATTTTAAAGTTTGAAAAACGTTTTTGTTTAATAGTGTAAATTTTTTATTTAATTTTATGTTTAAAATAGTTGTTTTTAGCTTTCAAATATTGTAGAAAACATTACAAATAAAAAATAGTTAAAACTTAAAACCTTAGGTAGATAACAATAAGAAAAACGTAAATGAACAATAAACCCTAGAGAAAAAACAAACGAACAATAAACCCTAGACAAAAAACAAATAATAAATTATAGATAGAAAATGAACAATAAGCCCCCCCCCCCTCTCTCTCTCTCTCTAGGACCCCTTAGTACATCCTAGGACCTCTTAAGACATTATAGGATGTCGTAATACATCTTAGGACATCTTTTGACCCTGTAAGAAACCGAGAACCCTTTAATACATCCTACTACATCCTTAGACCCATTTTCACCCCAATGCTACATATATTGAAATGTTATATATGTGTATAGTTAGATGTTTAAGTGTTCAAATTTCTTTTTGATATGTTGAATTGTTATGTTCTATATGTTTCTAATGTTATGTATAAATGTTAAACATGTATAGTTAAAAGTTAAAATGATATCCTAGGACCCCTAAGTATAACCTAGGACCTTTTAAGATACCTAGGACCCCTGAGTAGGACCTTTTATGACATAAGATTCCTTAGACCCATTTTCACCCCAATGCTACATATATTGAAATGTTATACATGTATAGTTAGATGTTTAAATGTTTAAATTTCTCTCTCACTCACACACTCTCTCTATCTCGCTCACTCTCTCTCTCTCTCTCTCTATCTCTCTCTCATTAGCTACTCTCTCTATATATATATCTCTCTCACTCATACTCTCTCTCTCTATCTCACTCACGCTCTCTCATTACCTACTCTCTCTCTCACTCTCTCTCATTACCTACTCTCTCTACTCTCTCTCTCTCTCACTCTCTCTCATTACCTACTCTCTCTCTCTCTCTCTCTCTCTCTCTCTCTCTCTCTCTCTCTCTCTCTCTCTCTCTCTCTCTCTCTCTCTCTCTCTCCCTTTATGAACTTTCTCCTCTTTTATCTCTCTCCATCATTCACTCTCTCTCACTCATTGTCTCTCAAATTACCTACTTTCCCTCTCTCTCTAGTTCTCTTTATTTTAATCGTGCATAAAATTTTGAATGTTTAAATTTATATTTCCAAATGTTGTATTTAATTATAAGTTTTTTTTTGGAAGGTAAAATATAAATTAAATAGTAATTGTAAATTTTTATGTTTGTATATACATTTGTATAGTTAGATGTTTAAATGTTTAAATTTCTTTTTGATAAGTTGAAATGTTACGTTCTATATGTTTCTAATGTTATGTATAAATGTTAAACATGTATAGTTAGAAATTAAAATGATATCCTAGGACCCCTTAGTATAATCTAGGACCTTTTATGACATAAGATTCCTTAGACCCATTTTCACCCCAATGCTACATATATTTAAATGTTATACGTGTATAGTTAGATGTTTAAATGTTTAAATTTCTCTCTCTCTCTCTCTCTATATATATATATATATATATCTCTCTCTCTCTCTCTCACTCTCTCTATCTCACTCACTCTCTCTCATTACCTACTCTCTCTCTCTCTATGAACTCTCTCCTCTTTTCTCTCTCCCTCTCTCTCTCTCTCTCTCTCTCTCTCTCTCTCTCTCTCTCTCTCTCTCTCTCTCTCTCTCTCTCTCTCTCTCTCATCTTTTCTCCCTCTCCCTCATTCACTCTCTCTCACTCATGTTGTCTCTCAAATTACATACTCTCCCTCTCTCTCTAGCTCCCTTTATTTTAATCGTGCGTGAAAGTTTGAATGTTTAAATTTATATTTCTAAATGTTGTATTTAATTATAAGTTTTTTTTGAAAGGTGAAATGTAAATTAAATAGTAATTGTAAATTTTCATGTGTGTATATATATGCAGATTATATTCACATAATGGATGAGTTTGACGTAGATGATCTATTAGGTCAGATGCCACCTCCACCCCCTCCACCTCCACCCCCACCTCCACCTACTCCCGAGCAGTTGAGGAAGAGTATAAGGAGGAATATTGCTTCCCTCTTGAGGGATATTAAGACTATTAGACATTATCCTCTTCCTCCTACACATCTACTACACCTTGCAGATAGTATGCAAGGCGTTGTCCATTTTGTACATACATTGGATGGGCAGTTGGATAGATATGGCACGTTGAGGGAGTCCATGTGTTCTTATTATTCTAATGGCCTATCTTATAAATGGGTCAATGAGTTGAAAATAAAATAAAAAATATTTGAAACGTTATTTTTTGAACCCGAAAACGGGTGAGGAGATAGATCCCAAGAAGCCATGTATATCTATTAGATGGTGTAGGCACCCACAGATAGCTGCACACTTTGGGAGCATTGGTGGATGGTATTTGACCATCCACCACACTCTAATCATGAGGTGTTGATATATTTTTTGAAAAAATTATGGGCTGAATTTGAATTGGGTAAAAAACCCAATTACTTTGAGTTCAGATCATTCCAGGGGGTTGGCTGAGGCATGCCACAGGATAGGCCAAGGGCCAAATTGAGTAATAGAGTTAAAAATTGTGTGCGTGATGATCCCCTTGTTCCTCTTCCCACACCATTTGTTCCTACACCCATTCATCATTGAGCAGTTGAATCTGTTCTTGGTTCATTGAGTGCCCTTTCGGGCAATTTGTTAGAGAAGTTGTACCAGGTGAGGGTTGCCCCCAACATAGCACATGTTTGCATGAGCTGTAGGGGTATATGTACAAGTCCCTAGAGTGATGTTTCCCATGGAGGAGATGGTGATCCTATCGATGTTGATGCGGCCCATGGTGGATATGATGATGTTGGCGAGGGTGTAGATGATGATGTCATCTCTTCATATGTTAATCTCCTGTGTGCAGACGATGATCATCCTACAGAGGTACAAATTTATTTATATAATTTACAATGCAATATTAAATTCAATATATATACACATATGAACCACAACACGAGTCAATTTTTATGAACAGAGGAGGGTTCATACCATATCATCGAGGGACCCCCATCATCTTACCTTGGTACCTCGAGATGTCAGTGCCCCATTTACGGTATGCACTTTCATCTAGATACATTGAAGTACATTTAAAATAAACAATTAAAACTTGAATTTAATAATGTGTATGATATTTTTTTTCAATTTTGTAGGGTGTTTCATGTAACACTAAGGTTGGTAGTTCTTCGCGCCTTGACCCATCGATCACTGAGGCTCAGCCTCATATACCCCTAGTATGTTTTTCATCCATTAATTTTGAGTGTTTATATGCTTACTAATTTATGTGCAACTCTGATTCATGCCTATTTTTTGCAATTGTAGGCTTTTGGGTTGTCTGATGATGCATCACGTGTACGTCCTCACCCATCAGTGACTTTGGTTGCACATCAGACACCATATGTATTTTTTTCTTCCATAAACTTGTAGTCTTTATATACTTTATAATTTGTGTATATACAAGTTTGATTTGTGCTTTATAACTATGGGATTGAGCCAAATGCAACCATCGACATTGTCATTTGAGGTCATGATTAAAAAAATAAATACTAATTTGTCTATTGTATACCTATCTTTTATAGGGATTATCAAAATTGATGTAATGTTTTTTTGTACAGGACTTGACTGCAACCACATTTTTTGTTCATGAGAGTGGACCTCCTTGTACCACTGAGGGCATTATAGAGCACGGTCATATGGTAATTTATTTTAAATGTTCATTATTTAATTACTTTATAAGTGAATTGTGCAAGTCATTTGAATTAAATACACATAACTTCTTCTCATGTTATTTTTAAATAATGTACAGGAGGGCATAAGCACTGATATTGCAGACACACAGGATGGTGCATCTCAGGAGCACATCCAGCAGGATGATGCATCTCAGTCATCTTCGCGTGGAGTGAAGAGGACTGCAGATCAGGTGCACGAGAGCTCTTAGATTATATCATGGGCTTTTTATGATGACACTTGTTATGTTATCAGGACTTGTTATTTGGACTTGTTATTATGTCATTTCCTTGTTATTATTTTATCTGGAATTGTTATTATGTTATCGGGACTTGTTATGTTATTTGGACTAGGACTTGTTATTATGTCATTTCCTTGTTATTATGATATCAAGACTTGTTATGTGATTATATATATCATCAGTTGTTATGTGATTTGGTGCCGTCTAGTATGATTTTTTTGCACTTTACTTGTACAAGACATTTGTGTGGTGTGTTGTCATTCTAGGCTCACACATGCATCCTAGGTAGAAAATAATCATACTAAAGTTTTTAACACATGCACATGATATGACATTCTAAAACTATTAAAAACAAAGATTATATGACATGCACATATTCTCCAATATCATATTCCATTCTAGAGGCTCACACATGCACATGATATGACATTATTAAAGATCAAAGATAAAACTACTAATTATGAAAAGACATTGTAATCTTAACTAGAAGCATAGGTTGATGAAAAATATAATAGTTATGAAATTTTATAGAAATAAAATAAAATAAAATAAACTATGAGTGGAGAAAAAATTTAACCTAGAACAATGTGATAGGTAGTTTTCTTGCATGTTCGCATACAGCTCATCAATTTTGTATAATAAAATAATAGAACAAACAATGCAATATAAACTCTAAACTTGTTAAAAGAGATGAGAATGATAATTGAAAATGTGATAGATAAGGAATACTCAACTATTTTAATAATTACTATTGACTTCTCCCTTTGGGTCAAATGATATGTTATGACTAGTGTGATAGTCTAGATCTAATATTGAAATGCTATACATATGGAAAATAAAACCTAAGAAAGATGTTTGTGATATTTGAGATGAATACATGTGCATATAGTCTTGTCCACTTGATGTGGTTACATCCTTTAAATATAATGATTTCAATGAAATTTAACATATGCTTAAATGTGTGTCAAAGACAAATAGGGTACTAAAAACATATTGGGAATTTATTATGTGTAGAAAAATCATGACACATTGTTGACATTAAGCCAAATCTGTTTTCTAATATACATATAAATTAAAGACACACATGACATATATGTAAATGCTTATGATAATGTTGTATCTATTGACATAGATGTAATAAAAAATAATTGGTTCATTCTTCTTTTCAATCTAATTTGAATAATTACCAATGACTTTTGAACTTGTCATTGAACACAAAATCTTAAATGCTAGATCTATATTGGTTTAGCATAAATAGTGATGGGAAACAATTAGCCTTTAAAATTGACATTTTTGGGAGCAATAAAATTTGAATATGAAAAGATAGGATGAAGTTGTTGAATAGTTCACTAAATGATGTAATTTAAAAAGAATATATATCCTAAATAATTGAATGGGTCATTTTTACAACTGAAATAATAATATTCAAAATGAGTACTATGGTGGACTTATAACATAGACTTGTTATCATTTATTATTATGTACTTATTTGTTCATGTAATTGACAAGACAAATTGATTTTATGGGAACTAGATTAGAGTAGGAGATATACATACATATATATAAGCAAACATCAACTTATTTATATTGAATGAAGTTACATCAATTGACATGAAAAAATAACTATCAACATCAAAAACTATCATCATCAATTAGTGAACATAGGGCCAATGTACATAATTTATTTATTTAACAAAAGTAGATGAATACAATGTTGTTTATGAAACCAAAATAATATCAATGCACATATGTTCTTCTATGGGGTCCTGCAAAAAAATGAATGTTCAAATGTCATTAAAACTATATACTTAAAAGTAAAGTTCAATTTACGCTACAAAAAGTAAATGTATTTTATTCAGTCTAATGTACTCACCAAGTTGTATCTATGTCATCCATGTCATCAAGTTGTACTTGACGTCTCAATACCATAATTTCATTTTACCTAGGTATATAACAACAATATATATGTTAAAGGGACAAAGACAAAAATTTATCATAATTAAATTGAATTCTAGGACCTCATCTTGTATTACCATATAACAACAATAAAAGAAATGCACTCACCTAGTATTACAATTTTGATTAGCCAAAAGTTGTAAAATGCACAAGTTTAGTGTCATCCATGTTACATAAAGTTGTACTTGACACCTGAACACCAAATTAATTAGCTACATGTATAAGAATAAAGAAGACATATATACATATAGAAAGTTACATATAAAAAGTTCACACAATTAACACAAACTTACATGCATAAATTCGATTCAACCTAATGTACCATCTGCAATGCGTCTATGATTGCCTCATGCTCTTCCATTGAAAGTGTCCATAATACCTTATTAGCAGGTCTCCCTTTGTATCTTTCTAATTTGATGTTTGTTGCCACCACCAAATGAGAATAATGTATAATCTTCTTTTCTGATTGGTAGTCTTCATAAGTTGGTAAGTCATTCCTTCTTGTTAGGTATTTGCGTAGCCATGTGCCAACTACCACAATGGACCTAACTGGATATTGAAAACCATCATCATCTACTTGATGACATATCAACTTTTTCTTAGGTCTACACCTCTAGCTAGCCAATACTCAGTCTGCTCATCATTATCCTCAGGTGCAACAACAGCATACACATGTCCTGGAAAACAAAATTAAGTACATGTAGAAATAAAACCTATAGAATTTATAATTCAAATACAATCATAAATTATATGAAAATACATAAATAATATAATTTAAAGTTATAAACAAGAAATTGAATTAAATTACTGGGTTGTATGAGGTTTGAAACACAATCATAATCTTGTAATGCAAATGCATGATATGGGTCTTCATTAGTTCTAACATCTTGATATTGTGTATTCTCGCATTCTTCCCATTCACCTGCAACATAAAATTGACAAAAAATGCAAGCTCCCTAGTCCATATAGTCCAAGTGTTAGAATTAGAACTCTTAAATGAATGCCATCTAGCTGACCCATTGATTGTATCACAATCATATCTTGGAAGGATATTCTCCTCTTCAACTAGCCAGAAGAAACGTCTGATTGTAGAGTTCTGACTTGATCCTGTGGATAAAGTTGCACTACACCAATCCACAATTGTACTTGCATTTTTAAATTTAGCTTTTTCCTCGAATTTGAGTTGCTCTCTACAAAGGGCTCTCTTAACACATGCACTCACACCATCATGTTCTCCTTTCCTGTGTCTAGCCTCAAAATAACTCCACATGTGTTCAATATTAGTTTTCTTTTGTATCCTACTCAACCAATAAAACATTCTAGCATTCTTGAATTGCCTTGTGCAATTATCTGACCATATTAGATGGTGTGTCATCTGAATTTCTCTCTCCCTCAAATTATCATAAAAGGTCTTGAAGCAGTGCTAGACAAACTCTGATAAGTGTAATTTATTATCACTCATATATAAATGGTACTCTCTCAAAATTTTACGATCTCTTTTGTACTATCAGGTGCATGCCCATAGACAATATGAACAAAAATTGCTACTTGCACTGAATTGTAATATTGTGATTGGACCTCATCTTGTGGTGAAAGTGTGTAGTTATTTGTAAAGTCAACTACCAAAAGTATACTACCAATAGGAAATGTATTCTTACATATTCAAAACTGACCATCAAGCCATCTAGCATTTTGAGAGTGTTTAACATATTTAGGTACAATCTTACCTTTAGATTCATTCATAAATGCATGAACACTAACTTTTTCAGTAATTAGATAGCATCGTCTTCCAACCTTTCCATCCTTCAATGGATACTCAACAGTTTTAAATCTTTTTACATCAACTAATTGTTGTCCAAAATCAATTGAAATATTTTCATGCAAACATTCATCCAACAATGCAAGATTGCCACATATATCACATACACCAGAAACACATGCATTGAAAAGAAAATATTGCTCATTAGGTGGGTTGCAAAACAAACTTGATATAAACTCCTTTGTAGTTTCAGGTGGTATATTTATACCACATTCTTGCAACATTCCATTACTATGCATGGTAACATGTATATATCGAAATGCATCATAATGGTAACGAAATTGAACATGAGTTTTGCAACAACATGTGACTCTTTCCTTGTTAATCCGAACATACCAAGGTTTACACTTTTCAAAATACCTTTGACTAATGCTAATAGTTAACACCTTATCATCCAAATTAAAAATTGTACAATTCAATTCGAGTAATGTCCAAAAGGTGTTTTGGATGTGGATCACAAATTTTTGACCCAACTCTTAATTAAAGAACATCTCTAGCATTAGGTGATACTCTCGTATTATCATGCCAGAATGTTTCGATCAAATTTTTGACTTCACCAGTAAGTTTCATATCAGACCTTGGTAGTCTACCACTAAAAGTCCACAAATTGTTTGCCAGATCACTTTCAAAGTTAACTCTTCTCTTTACAGCTCTTGACAAAGTTTTACGATGAATATTAAGATATCCACTTATGTTAGTCATCATTCTTTTATCAGAAGTTGTTATTTCTCATCGTGTTGCATTCCTATCTTTAGAACAACTTTTCTTTCTGATTGTATCAAAGGCACTAGCAACAGTCGATACAACTTATTTTAAAGACTCATCCTTCTTCTTGGGTTTGACATGAAAGCCTAACTTCTTCATCACTTTTCGCATTTTAGTCATTTTAATTAGTTGAAACATTAATTGACATTGAAACCCAAATTTCTTATTATAAAACAATTGTCTAAACAATCTATTTGCATGTGTCCTAATTGTCTCCATGAAACCAAGCCAAGAAAATTGTCTAGCACGTCACTTTTAATTTGAAAATATTCATTCATTTCATTATCATTCAAACATGTTTCTTTTTCAATTGGTGTTTCCATGTCTACATCCACATTATTGATTTCAATTGTTGGTTGATTTTCAATTTCAATTAGGGTTTCAATTTTGGTTTCAATTTGAGTTTTACTTTCATTTGGGGTTTGATTTAATGAGTAACCTGCATCTACTAAATCGCCAGTTTGTTCATGACAATAAACATGGGGTTGTGAAGACATACCTGTATCCAATAATGGATCAGAAGAGGCACTTAAATTTAGTTCTATTGTGTTTCCTTCTTCAACATTTATGGTGTCCTCGATGTTCTCCTCTATTGAAACGATTGTTGAACTTAAAGCTCCAACATTGTTCAGTTGTTTAATTCTTGCTCTTCTTTCTCGTTGATGTTTTGCCTCCTCTCTATTTGTTGCAATGTCTTCAGTTGTCAGAACCTTCCTTTGCCTCTTTCTGCATTGATTTGATCCCATGGCTGCACCAAAATTCGAATTCGAATGGATCTCCTTGTCAAATCGATAACAAGACAAGAAAAGAGAATTATTTAACAAAATATTCTCTCTGCAGATCAAACATGTTGGATAATGATTGAATAATCATTCAATCATTGAAATGTGTCCTTGTGGGCTAGTTTTTTGCCCAACGGATCTTTTAAGAAACGGGCGCCCGTTATTTGAATGAAACGGGTGCCCGTTTTCAAATCGGATACATGTTTCTAAAAAACGGGTGCACATTTCGCTTTCAACGATACAAAGCGAAACGGGCGCCCATTTTTTGAATTTCAAAAAGCAGGTGCTCATTTCATAAAAGGTGGAGCGGGAAACAACCCTCTGCCTTGATTTTGGCTTCTGGTTAGGCTTGGTGGGGCCAAGCCTAAAAATGGCTAAGGCAAAAGAATATCATATTTCTGTCTTGGCCTAATTTTTTGACGGCCTTCCTGATCGAATTTTTTGATGAAACGAAAACCCATTAAAGTTCTCAGTGTCTTGATTTCAAAAATGTAAATTTCATAGTGATAAGATTATTTTTACTATTTTTGCATTATTTATTAATCAAGAGTGGTACCTAAACCTAAAATACTAAGGTTCAGTAAAACTTTAATAACTTTTTTATTTTTAAGTTTTTAGAAAAATAAATTATTTGAATTCAATCTACATACAATTCTTTTGAAGATTAAAAAAAAAATCAAAAATATGAAATTTTCATCAATTTATGGTGGTCATACACCCAATGTTTTGAAAATGTACTTTATTGTCAATTAAAAATTAATAAAAAAAATATACTCAATAAAAAAAATAAGAAAAAATATTCTCATCCATATTTGGTGTCTTAGGTATCGTTTCCCAAAAAGATTTGCAAAAATTCATTTATTTGCGTCAAAAAATTGTGGTTGTACACATGTGTGGTATGGTCCTGAAACAGACATTTTGAAAAAGTGGTTTTTAAACAAGCCTACTAAAAAGCAATTTCTACCATGTGGGTATTGAAATAAATTACATATTTGAAAATTAGACTCCAAGCACTACATTTTCTATTACTGAAGTTTTTTTAGATTCAATCTCTAAGTGCCTCAAATTTTGACATCAATCGACAAAAAATTTGAAAAACAGAGAAAACACTTCCACTTTTTGCCCAAAAGTGGGACTCGACTTCTTACAGCCACCCATAAGGAACAGAGGGTAACAAAATTAAGGATATGTAAACTAATGAGATATCATATTTTTTATATAGACTCAAGCTATAATTTAGTTTAAATTTAAATAATTATTTTTATCATTTTTTATATTTTTTATATTTATTTCTATCATTTTTTTTTATTTTTTTTATTAAGTCCACTATTCCATATTATATAACATTCACTACAAATAATTTTTTTCAAGATTTCTTTAAATTAGATCTGATAACCACCCTATACACCACGAAACCATAAATACAACAACCACTGAATATCTATATAAAATTCATAGTATGCCAACTACTATACCCTATACATCATATAAAAAATTCAACTTCTACTAATTATGCTACTAAAACAGAGATTATGAGACATTTTACAAACTACCATGAGATTATAGAGACAAAATTTAACCAAAAAAAGGAGACCCAGAGGGTTTCGACTCACTTATTCTTCCTCCCTAGCTTTAGAAGCTTGTTCACCCAATGATCCTCCAACACAAATTGGATTTCTTTCTTCCTATTCCTCACCACTCCTTTCACACCCTCATTTTTCTCCCCCTTTCTTCTTCAAAAAATATTTTAGCGCCTCCCATCCAATGTGTGCCTCTATGCGTCGCTCATCCTTATTGGATGTAGTGCTCCATCTGATGAAAGGACGCATTGTGGATCTAAATCACCAATCTACAACCACTCCCTATTACAGGCCAAACAACCAACCCTAGGTTGCGCCAGCTCCAATAACGCATCCATCCCATACAACCATTCCTTGCCAACACATTGTTGCATCACCCAACTGATATCCTCCTTGTTGCCCAATTTTGACCTCCATGCTATGACCATGGACACTATGTTCATGTTGGTTCTATAATTCTGTACAATGCTCATGAATTCCTCATCGAGGAGGATTTCCATAATATGCATGAAGATAGGCTCCTCAAATTTAAAAATACTCCTCACACGTGTGTGTCTCCAACGCCTGGCCCATGAAATCCAACTGTTATTTGGGGGTTACCAGAGAAAAAATTGCCTCCATCCTACATACCACCACCACTCATCACCTTCCTCAAACATAACTCACTCAAACTATGTCTATGTAAACTAAAAGAAACATTGCCATGTCCATAAATAATTTCTCCAAGCAATGCACAATTATTGCTCATAACTTACCATGATTACCATCCAATTTCGATGATGTACATACTGAAGAAATAGAATAGTGAATGTTTGATATGTCATTCAATGATGAAAGGGAGAATTCATATAGACAAGTACAAAGGAGTTGATGCGGTTGGGATAACCAGACTGAAGCAGTTGAAATAACTACATTTACACAGTTGTAATGTAATATACGCCAACATTCCCCCTTTTATTACATTGATCCTAATGTCTTACACAATAAAACTCGCTGATTACATTATATGAATATAGAAGATCTTCTCTTGAAGAAGAAAATCCAGAACCAAACGAGGCTCCATGAAGTTGTCTCTTGACCCTTGGAAAGGTGTAGCTCTGAGCTGTGTTCTTAAGCTCTCAGTCCTGAACTCTCGAATCACAATCTTGAATTATTCAACAATGATCCTTAAGAGATATGACAGATCTCTATCATTGTCTAATGATCGTGAAAGGGTATAATTATTTATTATATACTCTGAAGCTCGCTCGACAACAATCCATATTGAGCTCAACACCAAATCTCAAACTTGTCTCCAAAATATAATCTTCACAATGCATATATTCTTCAAATCTGTCAACATCAACAAAGAAAGCAAAGAAGGAAAACATAAACCAAAAATGTCAAAATTGCTTCTCATTCAAAACACCGTCTTAAAGTGAGAAGCTAACTCGAGATGATGGAAATTCCTCCATCCTCCAATGTCACTAGCTTCCAAATTGAACCTATTACAAATTATTCATTTGACATCTTAAATGAGTCTATGGAGGCCTCAATAGATGTACCAAAGACAACCCCAGAATTTGAAGAAAAACTATTGGTGACATTGATAAATTCATCTATATGGTACTTAAAAATTGTTATGTTTTGGAATGCACTTTCCTTGTTTTTCTTTTCATATGATTGCTCTTTCTTCACTATCATCTTCCTGATCCCTACAAGTTTATTTGCTTCATTGATTATATAATCATTTGTGTAATCACTAACCAGACTTAACTCACCCATATATGTATTCGTATGCATAAACAAAGGTGTCATTGTTGATTAATAATACACCCATGATAATGTATTAACAAAAACTTCCTTATACCTTCAATGAACACCTCTAATATATTATGTTAGTTTTCTTATACCAAACTTGTTCATGCAAATGACCAGGTGTGCACAAAGTGCATAACCAAACTATCATAACTCTCCAAGTTATGATTTTATAAAATGTACCTCACTTGTTGAGATGTCTCATGGCATACTTGAAGAACTTATGAACATGTGTTCTCAATATGACAAGCTTGTATTACTCCTATACGTTGGATCTTCTGATGTTGAAAAAACTGTATATCTCACCGATGTTAAATATCACAACCAACTAAAGATATCATGCATGAGAAAGTGAATCAAATAGTATTGTGAAAAATAAGGACAGGCCTGGAATATCCACAAGCTCTACTCATGAAAACCTGGTTTTCTTCTATCTACTATCAAAACTCTAGATGAACTTGGACTGTTTGAAAAAATAGTTTGAAAAGATCTCATATTGAGTTCTTAGGGTAAAGAACAATTTAATGTTTGTGGTATGGGACCTAGGTGGACAAGAGCATCTTTGAGTAGCATATGGGCAACATACTACGGAGACACAAAATTGTTTTGCAACATGAATATCTTGGCATGCAAAGGCTTTAATCAAAGTGGCATTTCCTCCGTTAACCTCAAACAACATAATAAGCATAGATCGTGTTTTTAACAGTGCAACACCGCCATTTTTGTTTGAGACTAATATAGAGTACTTTAAGATAGAATACCCCTCACGTTACATATAATTAATGACCAAAAGCATTGTTAAAAGCATTGTTATGCCATTTGCACTTGTAAGCACATGAATCAATCAAAGATTAGTTGGTAGAATAATACCTCTTGCAAATCCTGTGATACCAATGTTTCTTTCTTGTTCTACAGTTGGTTTGTCTCTACCACGCATAACATTTGCAATCCCCTGCAGCAACTACTCTAGTCTAACAAGTACATTCACACATTTTTCATCCATTGTTGTCCGTTTCCCGTGTAGACTGCATGCAGAGGGAAACAAAGCAGGAAAGTTTATGAAGGATCTTTGCTGGTGTGCCAAAGTTAATCATAGGAGTGCACCACCTTCAATGCCTCCATCCTTATGCCCTGCAAATCACTATGCCTCACATACTACTTTGATACCAAATGAAGAAATAGAATAGTGAATGTTTGATCTGTCATTCAACGATGAAAGGGAGAATTTATATAGAGGAGGGAGTTGATGCGGTTGGGATAACTGGACCGGAGCAATTGAAATAACTACATTTACACAGTTGTAATTAAAATAATCTAGGAATCATCTTCCAAATGGAGATTTGGAATTGCTAATTTGAAAGCCAACAATGTTGTATGGGCTTCTGCTTCATTGTTTCTACCCTCCACCAGCTTCTTGGCACCTATTGTTAAGATGTCACCATTCCAATCCCTCACAACATACCCTATCCTCGAGGGACTCAAATTACCTTTAGTTACCCCATCAAAATTCACCTTGATTCATCTCATCTCAGCTCAAGTTTCTTCCACTCAACATCATTTTCTCCCTTATCAGTCGAATTAACCTAGGTGGGCCCACTAATAGGCTTTTGAATTAGATTATTAACTCCATTGTCTAGAGCTAGAATAAATTTTGATAATTTTTTAAAATATTTTATTTTTTATTAATTTTTGAATTGGAATTGACAAATTTTTTAGACCTATATTATTTTGTAACACATTTCTCTTAGCATGTATATTTATATATATTAGTGTTAAGTGCTACCAAAGGCACAACTCCCTTTCCATTAAAATCACTCAAAAAATAAATCAACTCAAAATAGAGCAAAGACATTAGTATGTTGAAGTCTTGAGAGAAAATAAGAATCTAAGTCCCTAAAAAAATCAAAGGCTCAAACAATATGAGTCGGGGAAATTAGCCCCCATATTAGCTAACAAAGAAATTGAAAGTATCTATATTATTCTAGATTATGCCTTCTTTAAATGGATTAAACAGTAACTTTGTTTAGTTTAACTTTGTTGATGTTGAAAATATTAGTCATTATTGGACTCAATCCTTTAGGATCACTTGCAAAACTTAAAATATGCCTTCTATAAGAGAGCAGCAAGAGAAAAATATTTTCTAATAATAGGAACAATGTATTGGATTGATATTGGACTTACTACATCACAAAATATACATATGACTTCTTGCTTATATGGGAAGCTTGATAGGTATGATTAGAGCTAACTTGATAAATATTAAATGACCTAGGACAAAAAGTAAAATGTCAAGATAAGATAAGACAAAATCACATGACACCTAAGACTTCTAAAAAGATTCTTATCATGTGAATAGGATGTAGGTACTAGTGAATCGGTCAAGTAAAACACATTATTCACACCAACACCCCCCTTAAGTACAACTTAGGGAAAATAAAACAAATTCAAATGATGTAAAACATGAAGGTGATTATGATTATGTGTCCTAGCTACTAGGCCATGTTAGGTACCCATTTATAATGCAATCTCTCATCAATGGATTAAAACAAAAGACCGAGTGGGACAAAACTCCTCTCCAAAAGAGGTAATTGAAACAAATAAGAACAAATGTTAGATGAACACAAGAACCCATATGTATGAGATCCATCACAAGTATATAATTAATCATCCCTCCATAGGAAAGAACGAGAAAGAGACTCTGTAGCTCACCCATAATGTATAATCTCCTACAAAAAGGGTGAATGGTTGAAGAAAAAATAAGATCTATACCTATAAACTACATTTCTCCCTTTGGGAAGAAGATGGACCAAGTAAAAAATATAGGAATGCTTCCCATTTTGAATAGGAATTGATAGGAAGAATGATCCAAATTTAAGAATTTCATGTCTCTAAAATTTGCTCATCTTGTCATGGCATTGGTAGATGATGATGCCACAATCCATTTAGTGGTACATCTATCATTCTTGGGGTGATTTAACATAAAGTTACCACCTGTTATGGAGAAACCTATCTATGCATCACACTCAAATACTAAATTCCTATGGGAACATCACAGTGCAATTATCACATTACAAAAAACAAATTGTCAGCAAGGTGACACACAAACTCAAATTGAATTTCTTTGAACATTTAAACATGCATAATGTAGAACCAGATGAACAAGATTGGGGATTATTAATGAACTATACAAATATATTACCATCAAGTGATGAACAAAAAGAATTCAACCAATCAATCCTCCAATTTTTCACAAATTATTTAGCGAGGATACACAACAACAAAAAATGACAAAACTACTTAATATCCCTATTGCACTTAGTGTTGCAATAACAACACACATAAAATAGAACATCATTAATGATGCTAACCAACTTCCCTAAGAAATGTTTCTTTCTAGAGGCCAACAGATCATGTTAATAATAAACTTGTGGATTGTAAATGGGTCTCTTGGGTACTAGATATTGTATGCACAGTTGTCTCTAAACTACCTAATTTAGCTTTTGTGCATAATGGTGTGATTTGATGTATAATGACCCACCATGAAACCAAGATGGCCCAAAAAGTATACCTATGGGAGAGGGGCCAGCAGTTGTACAACAAACTTGTGGATTATAAATGGTTCTCTTAGAGAGGCACTAAATATTGTGTACACTGTTGGCTCTAAACTACTTGATTTACCTTTATACGTAGTGGTATGGTTTGATAATTATAATAGCTCACTGTGGAAACAAGATGACCCAAAAATTATACCTATAGGGGAGAAGGGCCAATAGTTGTTATAACACCTATGCTTATAATATTCAATCTTAGCACCTATGTATACTATATGTTGTAAAAAATTAGTCCAAATGTAAATAAAATAAAAAATTAAATATTGGTCAAGATCCACCCATACCTGAACACATGAGAACCTATGAATATTATATAGATATTTTTATTTCAAATAAAATATCATAATTATCCACTACAAGTGTGTCATTTATAAACTAAGATGTTCATTTAAACAAGTATTATTGTCATAGTGAAAAAAATTATTCTTAATGTGTACAACTAATAAGGTAGCAACATGTATGCATTTAAATATTTCATATTAATATTTTTTCTTATCACAAACATGAAAGGTGAGCACAATAAATACCTTATATTTACCCATGAAATGTGAAGGATTGTCAAAATATTTTAGTATTCAATTATTGGTCTATTTGTGTTGGATATAAGTTGTACTTTAAATAATGTATTTTTTTGTGTTCAACTATTGGTCCATTTGTGTTGGATATTAAAGTTAGAGATAACAAAGATTTATGGCTACCAATAGATATTTGGTCCATTGAAGTTGCACATAAATTCTATTTTCAATATAAATATGATATTCTACTAACAAAAAATGATATATTTTGTTCAACTACTAGGGATACCATGATTGTGTTTCAATTGAACCTTGTAAAATTAAATTTTGGACACCTCTCACTATGCATGTTGTGTGATGAGTAACACCTCCAAGCCTTAGTTGTAGATAGATAAGAGGTTAATTCATATTTCTAAAAAAGGTCATATGATATTTCATGAAACCACTACATACTTGCAAAGTTGGCATTTGTGACTACTAACCCCTCTCCCC